>NC_092721.1:214518935-214668935 GCF_047496885.1 Scyliorhinus torazame
CTGACCAAACGGCCTGTTCCCCAGTCACCCCCGTTACCCCCATCCCCGGCCCCTGCCCTGGCAGGCCCCCCACCCCCACCCCAGCCAGCCCGGCCAGTGTCCGGCCCGCCAGCCCACTGTCGCTCCTCTCCGTCTCCCCTCTCTCTCCCTCAGCAGCCCCCACGTCGGTTTCACCATTTTTAACCACCGGGAACTCGGCCCATCGGAGACGGAGAATGGCGGAGGCCCCGGAGAATACCGGGTCGGGCCCACTAAAGACACTCAAACGGTGTTTACTGTCCGTGTGTTCGGGAACGCATTGACGCCGCTGTCGAGGAGGAGAATTGCGACTTGGCGTCGAAGCGCCCCCCCCCCCGACGCCCAATTGCGTTTCCTGATTTTGGAGTCGGCCCGTGGAGAATCCGAGCCTCGAGTTGACATCCGAGCCTCACAACTCAGACGCGGTGTGAGTTACATCTCTGATGTTGCATTGTCCCTTTTCACCTGAAAATGAAATGAATGAAAATCGCTTATTGTCACGAGTCGGCTTCAATAAAGTGACTGTGAAAAGCCCCTAGTCGCCACATTCCGGCGCCTGTTCGGGGAGGCTGGTACGGGAAACGCAATTGGGTATCGGCAGGTGCCGAAAAAACTATTTGCATTTTGCAAATAAAAGACACTTGCAGAAAATTCTACCCTAAGTGCAGTCCACGTTTGAAGTGTGAATGGGACTCTGGACATGTGGACTGAATCTCCTCAACCCTATTGGACCACAGCTCAGGTGCTCACTCTCCCTTCGCATTATCCCAGCTCTGGTATCTTGCTCTGGAAGTCAGTCTGCAGCTACTGAAACCTCAGAATGTTCAGGCCCCGGAGGACCAGGTGCTCAACTCCCAGGTCACCTGCCAGGTACCCTCTCATCCCCCCGTGAGAGTGTACAACTCCAGGCTCAGCTCTCCCAGTGTTATATCCGGAGCAGTAAACCCTCATTAACCCATTCTGCAACAGCCTCGGATTTAACCAGGACAATGTGAGTAACAGAATGGGAGACGTCTGTAAGCTCCACCCACTGACCAGGCTCCACCCACTGACCAGGCTCCACCCACTGACCAGGCTCCACCCATCAGTTTACATTAATTGGTGATGAACCACAAGTTGCCAGTCTCGGTCAGTGGTGGGTGGGTGAGGATGTGGAGAGATGGGAGTGTATCAATTCAGGTCTTTAGATTTGTGTTTAATTTGTCCAGGTATCTGTTCTCATCCCCTGTCTGTGCCTCTCCACAGGGTGGTCTGAAGTCCATGGCCTATGTGAAAGTTTACCTGGATGATATCAATGATAACAGGCCCGTGTTCTATCCAGTGCAGTACGCAGCCAGCATCAGTACCCAGAGTTTGCCTGGGACCGCCGTGCTCAGGGTCTCTGCATTTGACAAGGATGGAGGCCGGAATGGGAAAGTGACATATCGGATTTTCTCGGGCAATCTGCTGTCTTTATTCACGCTCAACAAGGACACGGGTGAGTGTGTTTGTGTCACACTGAGTTATGTGTGTCACTGTGTCTGCTGAATACACATTCAGCCCAGCTAGCCCCTGAGAAGGCATTGGTCCTCATAAACCAAACAATCGCAGGTTCGTACCCACCTTGCCATGCGGTGATTGATTGGCGCATCGCTCTGCAAGTCAGCATTTGTGAGTTTAAGGGGACTCTGTGGCACAGTGGTATTGTCACTCGACTCATAACCTAGAGACCCAGAGTAATGCTCTGGGGAGTCAGAGTGAGGCTCTGGGGAACATAAGAACTAGGAGCAGGAGTCGGCCATCTGGCCCCTCGAGCCTGCTCCACCATTCAATGAGATCATGGCTGATCTTTTGTGGACTCAGCTCCACTTTCCGGCCCGAACACCAGAACCCTTAATCCCTTTATTCTTCAAAAAACTATCTATCTTTATCTTAAAAACATTTAATGAAGGAGCCTCAACTGCTTCACTGGGCAAGGAATTCCATAGATTCACAACCCTTTGGGTGAAGAGGTTCCTCCTAAACTCAGTCCGAAATCTACTTCCCCTTATTTTGAGGCTATGCCCCCTAGTTCTGCTTTCACCCGCCAGTGGAAACAACCTGCCCGCATCTATCCTATCTATTCCCTTCATAATCTTATATATTTCTATAAGATCCCTCCTCATCCTTCTAAATTCCAACTTATGCACTAGCACACCCAGGTCTCTGCACAGCAGCATGTTTTAATATTTTATCATTTAAATAATAATCCCTTTTGCTGTTATTCCTACCAAAATGGATAACCTCACATTTGTCAACATTGTATTCCATCTGCCAGACCCTAGCCCATTCACTTAGCCTATCCAAATCCCTCTGCAGACTTCCAGTATCCTCTACACTTTATCTTTACCACTTATCTTAGTGTCGTCTGCAAACTTGGACACATTGCCCTTGGTCCCCAACTCCAAATCATCTATGCAAATTGTGAACAATTGTGGGCCCAACACTGATTCCTGAGGGACATCACTCATTACTGATTGCCAACCAGAGATACACCCATTAATCCCCACTCTATTAATTAACCAATCCTCTATCCATGCTACTACTTTCCCCTTAATGCCATGCATCTTTATCTTATGCAACAACCTTTTGTGTGGTACCTTGTCAAAGGCTTTCTGGAAATCCAGATATACCACATCATTTTTTAAGAAAAAGATAGATACCTTTCTAAAGAATAAAGGGATTCGGGGATATGGTGTATGGGCCGGAGAGTGGAGCTGAGTCCACAAAGATCAGCCATGATCTCATTGAATGGCGGAGCAGGCTCGAGGGGCCAGATGGCCTACTCCTGCTCCTAGTTCTTATGTTCTTGTCCACTGGCTCCCCGTTATCTACCGCACTGGTAATGTCCTCAAAAAATTCCACGAAATTAGTTAGGCACGACCTGCCCTTTATGAACCCATGCTGCATCTGCCCAATGGGACAATTTCCATCTAGATGCCTCGCTATTTCTTCCTTGATGATAGATTCCAGCATCTTCCCTACTACCGAAGTTAAGCTCACTGGCCTATAATTACCCGCTTTCTGCCTACCTCCTTTTTTAAACAGTGGTGTCACGTTTGCTAATTTCCAATCCGCCGGGACCATCCCAGAGTCTATTGAATTTTGGTAAATTATCACCAGTGCATTTGCAATTTCCCTAGCCATCTCATTTAGCACTCTGGGATGCATTCCATCAGGGCCAGGAGACTTGTCTACCTTTAGCCCCATTAGCTTGCCCATCACTACCTCCTTGGTGATAACAATCCTCTCAAGGTCCTCACCTGTCATAGCCTAATTTCCATCAGTCACTGGCATGTTATTTGTGTCTTCCACTGTGAAGACCGACCCAAAAAACCTGTTCAGTTCCTCAGCCATTTCCTCATCTCCCATTATTAAATCTCCCTTCTCATCCTCTAAAGGACCAATATTTACCTTAGCCACTCTTTTTTGTTTTATGTATTTGTAGAATCTGTTTTATATATTTGTATATCTGTTTTTATATTCTGAACAAGTTTACTCTCATAATCTATCTTACTCTTCTTTATAGCTTTTTTAGTAGCTTTCTGTTGCCCCCTAAAGATTTCCCCGTCCTCTAGTCTCCCACTAATCTTTGCTACTTTGTATGTTTTTCCCTTCAATTTGATACTCTCCCTTATTTCCTTAGATATCCACGGTCGATTTTCCCTCTTTTTACCGTCCTTCCTTTTTGTTGGTATAAACCTTTGCTGAGCACTGTGAAAAATCGCTTGGAAGGTTCTCCACTGTTCCTCAACTGTTTCACCATAAAGTCTTTGCTCCCAGTCTACCTTAGCTAGTTCTTCTCTCATCCCATTGTAATCGCCTTTGTTTAAGCACAAAACACTAGTGTTTGATTTTACCTTCTCACCCTCCATCTGTATTTTAAATTCCACCATATTGTGATCGCTCCTTCCGAGAGGATCCTTAACTATGAGATCATGAATCAATCCTGTCTCATTACACAGGGCCAGATCTAAGACCGCTTGTTCCCTCGTAGGTTCCATTACATACTGTTCTAGGAAACTATCGCGGATACATTCTATAAACTCCTCCTCAAGGCTGCCTTGACTGACCTGGTTAAACCAATCGACATGTAGATTAAAATCTCCCATGATAACTGCTGTACCATTTCTACATGTATCTGTTATTTCTTTGTTTATTGCCTGCCCCACCATAATGTTACTATTTGGTGGCCGATAGACTACTCCTATTAGTGACTTTTTTGCCTTAATATTCCTGATTTCCACCCAAATGGATTTAACTTTATCCTCCATAGCACCGATGTCATCCCTTACTGTTGCCTGGATGTCATCCTTAAATAACAGAGCTACACCACCTCCCTTACCATCCACTCTGTCCTTCCGAATAGTTTGATACACTCGCATATTTAACTCCCAGTCGTGACCATCCTTTAACCATGTTTCAGTAATGGCCACTAAATCATAGTCATTCACGATGATTTGCGCCATCAACTCATTTACCTTATTCCGAATACTACGAGCGTTCAGGTAAAGTACACGTCTGTTGGCTTTTTTACCTCTGTTTTGAATCTTAACACCTCGATCAGTAACCTCTCCTAAGTTATATTTCCTCTTAACTTTTGTCCTAATTTTCCTTGTCGTTGAACCCATATCTTCATGTAACAACCTGCCGCGTCGCTTACCATTAATGTTTTTGCTTCCTATTTTGTTCCTTTTAGTATTCCTGGTCCTATTCACTGAGCTCCCCTTAGTCACTGTACCTTGTACTGTCGCCCTTTTTGATTTTTGACTGTGGCTCCTCTGCCTTACACTTTCCCCCTTACTGCCTTTTGTTCCTGTCCCTGTTTTACTACCTTCCAACTTCCTGCATCGGTCTAGCAAACACCCCCCACTAGGACATTGGTTCCAGGTGCAGACCGTCCAGTTTGTACTGGTCCCACTTCCCCAGAACCGGTTCCAATGCCCCAGGAATTTGAATCCCTCCCTCTTGCACCATCTCTCGAGCCACGCATTCACCCTCTCTATTCTGACATTCCTACTCTGACTAGCTCGTGGCACTGGTAGCAATCCTGAGATTACTACCTTTGAGGTCCTACTTTTTAGTTTAACTCCTAACGGGCAACTGGGACTAGCTTAAATGGTAAAAAACTGGGTGGCATGGACTGGTTGGGCCGAAGGGCCTGTTTCCATGCTGTAAACTTCTATGATTCTATGATTCCCTGAATTCAGCTTGTAGGACCTCGTCCCATTTTTTTTACCTATATCGTTGGTGCCTATGTGCACCACGACAGCTGGCTGTTCACCCTCCCCCCCCCCCAGAATGTCCTGCAGCCACTCTGAGACATCCTTGACCCTTGCACCAGGGAGGCAACATACCATCCTGGAGTCTCGATTGCGTCCGCAGAACCGCCTGTCTATTCCCCTTATAATTGAGTCCCCTATCACTATCACCCTGCCATTCCTGCCCAGCTGCACAGCAGAGCCAGCCACGGTGCCATGAACCTGACTGCTGCTGCCTTCCCCTGGTGAGCCATCTCCCTCAACAGTATCCAAAGCGGTATATCTGTTTTGCAGGGAGATGACCGCAGAGGACACCTGCACTGCCTTCCTACTCTTGCTCTGTCTTTTGGTCACCCATTTACTATCTCCCTCAGTAACTTTCACCTCCGGTGTGACCAAGTCGCTAAACGTGCTATCTACCATGTCCTCAGCATCGCGGATGCTCCAAAGTGAGTCCATCCACAGCTCCAGAGCCGTCAAGCGGTCTAACAGGAGCTGCAACTGGACACACTTCTTGCACAGGAAGGAGGCAGGGACAGTGGACGTGTCCCTGAGCTCCCACATCGCACACGAGGAGCATGACACGGGTCTGGGATCTCCTGCCATGTCTTAAACCTCAGGTTAACTTATACAACTACAATTCCAAAAAACGAAAGAAAAAATAAATAAATTAGACAATGAAAAGAAAAACTACTTACCATCACTTACCAGGGATAAAAAAAAACACCTCCTCCCCCCCTCAAGCTTCGAATTCCCACCTAGCTTCAAATTCCCAAACTCACTCTTCGCTGTCTCACTCTGGCTGTGTCTTCTCTGGCTCACTGGGAGATCTCACGAGAGATATTGTAGGCCTCGTCAAAAAGAAAAAGGAGGCATTTGTCAGGGCTAAAAGGCTGGGAACAGACGAAGCCTGCGTGGAATATAAGGAAAGTAGGAAGGAACTTAAGCAAGGAGTCAGGAGGGCTAGAAGGGGTCACGAAAAGTCATTGGCAAATAGGGTTAAGGAAAATCCCAAGGCTTTTTACACATACATAAAAAGCAAGAGGGTAGCCAGGGAAAGGGTTGGCCCACTGAAGGATAGGCAAGGGAATCTATGTGTGGAGCCAGAGGAAATGGGCGAGGTACTAAATGAATACTTTGCATCAGTATTCACCAAAGAGAAGGAATTGGTAGATGTTGAGTCTGGAGAAGGGGGTGTAGATAGCCTGGGTCACATTGTGATCCAAAAAGACGAGGTGTTGGGTGTCTTAAAAAATATTAAGGTAGATAAGTCCCCAGGGCCTGATGGGATCTACCCCAGAATACTGAAGGAGGCTGGAGAGGAAATTGCTGAGGCCTTGACAGAAATCTTTGGATCCTCGCTGTCTTCAGGGGATGTCCCGGAGGACTGGAGAATAGCCTGTGTTGTTCCTCTGTTTAAGAAGGGTAGCAAGGATAATCCCGGGAACTACAGGCCGGTGAGCCTTACTTCAGTGGTAGGGAAATTACTGGAGAGAATTCTTCGAGACAGGATCTACTCCCATTTGGAAGCAAATGGACGTATTAGTGAGAGGCAGCACGGTTTTGTGAAGGGAAGGTCGTGTCTCACTAACTTGATAGAGTTTTTCGAGGAGGTCACTAAGATGATTGATGCAGGTAGGGCAGTAGATGTTGTCTATATGGACTTCAGTAAGGCCTTTGACAAGGTCCCTCATGGTAGACTAGTACAAAAGGTGAAGTCACACGGGATCAGGGGTGAGCTGGCAAGGTGGATACAGAACTGGCTAGGTTATAGAAGGCAGAGAGTAGCAATGGAAGGATGCTTTTCTAATTGGAGGTCTGTGACCAGTGGTGTTCCACAGGGATCAGTGCTGGGACCTTTGCTCTTTGTAGTATATATAAATGATTTGGAGGAAAATGTAACTGGTCTGATTAGTAAGTTTGCAGACAACACAAAGGTTGGTGGAATTGCGGATAGCGATGAGGACTGTCGGAGGATACAGCAGGATTTAGATTGTTTGGAGACTTGGGCAGAGAGATGGCAGATGGAGTTTAATCCGGACAAATGTGAGGTAATGCATTTTGGAAGGTCTAATGCAGGTAGGGAATATACAGTGAATGGTAGAACCCTCAAGAGTATTGAAAGTCAAAGAGATCTAGGAGTACAGGTCCACAGGTCATTGAAAGGGGCAACACAGGTGGAGAAGGTAGTCAAGAAGGCATACGGCATGCTTGCCTTCATTGGCCGGGGCATTGAGTATAAGAATTGGCAAGTCATGTTGCAGCTGTATAGAACCTTAGTTAGGCCACACTTGGAGTATAGTGTTCAATTCTGGTCACCACACTACCAGAAAGATGTGGAGGCTTTAGAGAGGGTACAGAAGAGATTTACCAGAATGTTGCCTGGTATGGAGGGCATTAGCTATGAGGAGCGGTTGAATAATCTCGGTTTGTTCTCACTGGAACGAAGGAGGTTGAGGGGAGACCTGATAGAGGTATACAAAACTATGAGGGGCATAGACAGAGTGGATAGTCAGAGGCTTTTCCCCAGGGTAGAGGGGTCAATTACTAGGGGGCATAGGTTTAAGGTGAGAGGGGCAAGGTTTAGAGTAGATGTACGAGGCAAATTTTTTACGCAGAGGGTAGTGGGTGCCTGGAACTCGCTACCGGAGGGGGTGGTGGAAGCAGGGACGATAGTGACATTTAAGGGGCATCTTGACAAATACATGAATAGGATGGGAATCGAGGGATACGGACCCAGGAAGTGTAGAAGATTGTAGTTTAGTCGGGCAGCATGGTCGGCACGGGCTTGGAGGGCCGAAGGGCCTGTTCCTGTGCTGTACATTTCTTTGTTCTTTGTTTGTTTGAGTGAGTTACAAGTTGCTCTTTTAAACTGTCCTGAGTTGACCCCCCCCCCACCTACTTTCAGAACAAAGTAGATTAAGGTGACTGACACTTAACTGCCAACCAATTATGTGAGTGGGTGGGCAGCCCTTATTAACCTGCACTGCACAATTCTAGATTAATTTAAATTAATTTAAACACCTGAAATTTAAAACGAACAGTCTTACCGCTGGGATTGGATTCAATTCCCACCCAGTCCTTACCCGGTCCGGCCTTCATGTGACTCCAGACCCACAGCAATGTGATTGACTCTGAAATGGCCAATTGAGTCACTCAGTTCAAGGGCAATTAGGGATGGGCAGCACGGTAGCACAGTGGTTAGCTCTCCTCCTCACAGTTCCAGGGTCCCAGGTTCAATTCCCGGCTGGTTCACTGTCTGTGCGGAGTCTGCACGTTCTCCCCGTGTCTGCGTGGGTTTTCTCCGGGTGCTCCAGTTTCCTCCCGCAACTGTTAATGTAAGCCTACTTGTGATAATAAAGATTATTTTTCTAATTAGAAACTGTTGGCCTCCCTCACCTCGTTGAACAGCTGTGACTCAGTGACCTCTGCGAGAGATTCGTTCTCACAAACATTGGCTGCCGTATCTCATCATGTCCGGTGCTTTTTGTTGGGACGTTTCCTGCCCTCTGGGAACTTCCTGTTTAACATTCGGCCTCCTCACAACAGCTGTGAGGGACCTGGTATCCTGGCCATGAACGGTGAAACCGACCCCTCACCTCCCCACCCCCACTCACCCCCCCACCCCCACTCACCCCCCCACCCCCACTCAGCCTCCCACCCCCCACTCATCCCCCCACCCCCCACTCAACCCCCCACCCCCACTCACCCCCCCACCCCACACTCACCCCCCGCCCCCCACCCACCCCCCCACCCCCACTCACCTCCATGCACCCCCCCACCCCCCACTCACCTCCACGCACTCCCCACTCACCCCCCACTCACCCCCCCACTCACCCCCCCACCCCACACTCACCCCCCCCCCACTCACCCCCACTCACCCCCCACCCTCCACTCACTCCCCCACCCCCCCACTCACCTCCACGCACTCCCCACTCACCCCCCACTCACCCCCCCCACTCACCCCCCCACCCCCACTCACTCCCCCACCCCCCACTCACCCCCCCACCCCCACTCACCCCCCCACCCCCACTCACCTTCACGCACCCCCCCACCCCCCACTCACTCCCCCACCCCCCACTCACTCCCCCATCCCCCACTCACTCCCACACCTCCCACTCACCCCCCCACCCCCACTCACCCCTCACCCCCCCACCCCCCACTCACCCCCCCGCCCTCCACTCATCCCACCCCCACTCACCCCCCACCCCCACCCACCTCCACGCACTCCCCACTCACCCCCCACTCACCCCCCCACCCCACACTCACCCCCCGCCCCCCACTCACCCCCCCACCCCCACTCACCTCCATGCACCCCCCCATCCTCCACTCACTCCCCCACCCCCACTCACCCCCCCGCCCTCCACTCATCCCCCACCCCCACTCATCCCCCACCCCCACTCACCTCCACGCACCCCCCCACCCTCCACTCACTCCCCCACCCCCCCACTCACCCCCCCGCCCCCCACTCACTCCCCCACCCCCCACTCACCCCCCCACCCCCACTCACCCCCCCACCCCCACTTACCTTCACGCACCCCCCCACCCCCCACTCATTCCCCCACCCCCCACTCACTCCCCCATCCCCCACTCACTCCCACACCTCCCACTCACCCCCCACCCCCACTCACCCCTCACCCCCCCACCCCCCACCCACCCCCCCGCCCTCCACTCATCCCCCACCCCCACTCACCCCCCACCCCCACGCACCCCCCATCCTCCACTCACTCCCCCACCCCCCGCCCTCCACTCACCCCACACCCCCACTCACCCCCCCACCCCCACTCACCCCCCCACCCCCACTCAGCCTCCCACCCCCCACTCATCCCCCCACCCCCCACTCAACCCCCCACCCCCACTCACCCCCCCACCCCACACTCACCCCCCGCCCCCCACCCACCCCCCCACCCCCACTCACCTCCATGCACCCCCCCACCCCCCACTCACCTCCACGCACTCCCCACTCACCCCCCACTCACCCCCCCACTCACCCCCCCACCCCACACTCACCCCCCCCCCACTCACCCCCACTCACCCCCCACCCTCCACTCACTCCCCCACCCCCCCACTCACCTCCACGCACTCCCCACTCACCCCCCACTCACCCCCCCCACTCACCCCCCCACCCCCACTCACTCCCCCACCCCCCACTCACCCCCCCACCCCCACTCACCCCCCCACCCCCACTCACCTTCACGCACCCCCCCACCCCCCACTCACTCCCCCACCCCCCACTCACTCCCCCATCCCCCACTCACTCCCACACCTCCCACTCACCCCCCCACCCCCACTCACCCCTCACCCCCCCACCCCCCACTCACCCCCCCGCCCTCCACTCATCCCACCCCCACTCACCCCCCACCCCCACCCACCTCCACGCACTCCCCACTCACCCCCCACTCACCCCCCCACCCCACACTCACCCCCCGCCCCCCACTCACCCCCCCACCCCCACTCACCTCCATGCACCCCCCCATCCTCCACTCACTCCCCCACCCCCACTCACCCCCCCGCCCTCCACTCATCCCCCACCCCCACTCATCCCCCACCCCCACTCACCTCCACGCACCCCCCCACCCTCCACTCACTCCCCCACCCCCCCACTCACCCCCCCGCCCCCCACTCACTCCCCCACCCCCCACTCACCCCCCCACCCCCACTCACCCCCCCACCCCCACTTACCTTCACGCACCCCCCCACCCCCCACTCATTCCCCCACCCCCCACTCACTCCCCCATCCCCCACTCACTCCCACACCTCCCACTCACCCCCCACCCCCACTCACCCCTCACCCCCCCACCCCCCACCCACCCCCCCGCCCTCCACTCATCCCCCACCCCCACTCACCCCCCACCCCCACGCACCCCCCATCCTCCACTCACTCCCCCACCCCCCGCCCTCCACTCACCCCACACCCCCACTCACCCCCTCACCCCCCACTCATCCCCCCACCCCCCACTCACCCCCCCACCCCCCACTCACCCCCACTCACCCCCCCCACCCCCCACTCATCCCCCCACCCCCCACTCACCCCCCTCACACCCACTCACCCACCCACCCCCCACTCATCCCCCCACCCCGCACTCATCCCCCCACCCCCCACTCACCCCCCCACCCCCACTCACCCCCACTCACCCCCCCACCCCCCACTCACCCCCCACCCCCACTCACCTCCACGCACCCCCCATCCTCCACTCACTCCCCCACTCACCCCCCCGCCCTCCACTCACCCCCCACCCCCACTCACCCCCCCACCCCCCACTCATCCCCACACCCCCCACTCACCCCCCCACCCCCCACTCACCCCCAATCACCCCCCCACCCCCCACTCATCCCCCCACCCACCACTCATCCCCCCACCCCCACTCACCTCCACGCACTCCCCACTCACCCCCCCACTCACCCCCCCACCCCACACTCACCCCCCGCCCCCCACTCACCCCCCACCCCCACTCACCTCCATGCACCCCCCCATCCTCCACTCACTCCCCCACCCCCACTCACCCCCCCGCCCTCCACTCATCCCCCACCCCCACTCATCCCCCACCCCCACTCACCTCCACGCACCCCCCCACCCTCCACTCACTCCCCCACCCCCCCACTCACACCCCCGCTCCCCACTCACCCCCCACCCCCACTCACCTCCACGCACCCCCCCACCCCCCACTCACTCCCCCACCCCCCACTCACCCCCCCCACCCCCACTCACCCCCCCACCCCCACTCACCTTCACGCACCCCCCCATCCCCCACTCACTCCCCCACCCCCCACTCACTCCCCCATCCCCCACTCACTCCCACACCTCCCACTCACCCCCCACCCCCACTCACCCCTCACCCCCCACTCACCCCCCTGCCCTCCACTCATCCCCCACCCCCACTCACCCCCCACCCCCACTCACCTCCACGCACCCCCCATCCTCCACTCACTCCCCCACCCCCCCACTCACCCCCCCGCCCTCCACTCACCCCCCACCCCCACTCACCCCCCCACACCCCATTCATCCCCCCACCCCCCACTCACCCCCCACCCCCAACTCACCCCCATTCATCCCCCCACCCCCCACTCTCCCCCCACCCCCAACTCACCCCCACTCACCCCCCCACCCCCCACTCATCCCCCCAACCCCCAATCACCTCCCCGCACTCCCCACTCACTCCCCACTCACCCCCCTACTCACCCCCCACCCCACACTCACCCCCCTGCCCCCCACTAACCCCCCCACCCCCACTCACCTCCATGCACCCCCACACCCCCCACTCACCCGCCCGCCCTCCACTCACCCCCTACCCCCACTCACCCCCCACCCCCACTCACCTCCACGCATTCCCCCACCCTCCACTCACTCCCCCACCCCCCACTCACCCCCCCGCCCCCCACTCACCCCCCACCCCCACTCACCCCCCACCCTCACTCACCTCCACGCACTCCCCACTCACCCCCCCACTCACCCCCCCACCCCACACTCACCCCCCGCCCCCCACTCACCCCCCACCCCCACTCACCTCCATGCACCCCCCATCCTCCACTCACTCCCCCACCCCTACTCACCCCCCCGCCCTCCACTCATCCCCCACCCCCACTCATCCCCCACCCCCACTCACCTCCACGCACCCCCCACCCTCCACTCACTCCCCCACCCCCCCCACTCACACCCCCGCTCCCCACTCACCCCCCACCCCCACTCACCTCCATGCACCCCCCCACCCCCCACTCACTCCCCCACCCCCCACTCACCCCCCCCACCCCCACTCACCCCCCCACCCCCACTCACCTTCACGCACCCCCCCATCCCCCACTCACTCCCCCACCCCCCACTCACTCCCCCATCCCCCACTCACTCCCACACCTCCCACTCACCCCCCCACCCACACTCACCCCTCACCCCCCCACCCCCCACTCACCCCCCCGCCCTCCACTCATCCCCCACCCCCACTCACCCCCCACCCCCACTCACCTCCACGCACCCCCCCATCCTCCACTCACTCCCCCACCCCCCCACTCACCCCCCCGCCCTCCACTCACCCCCCACCCCCACTCACCCCCCCACACCCCACTCATCCCCCCACCCCCCACTCACCCCCCCACCCCCAACTCACCCCCACTCACCCCCCCACCCCCCACTCATCCCCCCACCCCCCACTCACCTCCCCGCACTCCCCACTCACTCCCCACTCACCCCCCTACTCACCCCCCACCCCACACTCACCCCCCTGCCCCCCACTAACCCCCCCACCCCCACTCACCTCCATGCACTCCCCCACCCCCCACTCACCCCCCCGCCCCCCACTCACCCCCCACCCCCACTCACCCCCCACCCTCACTCACCTCCACGCACCCCCCCACCCCCACTCACTCCCCCACACCCCACTCACCCTCCCACCCCCACTCACCCCCCCACCCCCCACTCACTCCCCCACACCCCACTCACTCCCCCACCCCCCACTCACCCCCCCGCCCCCCACTCACCCCCCCACCCCCACTCAGCCCACCACCCACCACTCACCCCTCACCCCCCCACCCCCCACTCACCCCCCCACTCATCCCCCCCACCCCCCACTCACTCCCCCACCCCCCACTCACCCCCCACCCCCACTCACCCCCCCACCCCCACTCACCTCCACGCACTCCCCCACCCCCCATTCACTCCCCATCCCCCACTCACCCCCCACCTCCCACTCATCCCCCCACTCACCCCCCCCCCCGCCCCCACCCCCCACTCTCCCGCCTTTGGGGGCTCCGAGTCCCTCCACCCGAGTAGGACCGGCCTCCGGGCCACCAGGGAGGCAAAGGCCAGGACGTCGGCCTCTCACCTCCTGGACTCGCAGATCTTCCGACACACCAAAGATCGCCACCTCTCGACTCGGCACCACCCACACCTTCAAAACCTCTGACATGACATCAGCAAACCGCTGCCAGAAACCCCTGAGCCTCGGACGTGGTTCGCAGGCACCCCCGCACACACCTATCCTGCACCTCCTCAAAGAACCTGCTCATCCGGACCACCGTCAGGTGTGCCCTGTGGACCACCTTAAACTGAGGGTGAGCCTGGCACACGACGAGGATGCATTAACTCTCCTCAGGGCCTCCTCCTTTTAAATCCATTTGTAATTGGGGATATGCGTTTGCACAGGACTCAGAGTTGCACTGTGTGTGAGACATGTTGTGCCAAACTTACTTTGCCTGGGTGGGGGGTGCCAGAGGTGCCGGATGCCTAAGTGAGTCCCACAGTCACACCTTACAATATGTGTGTTGTAAATGTCACTGGATGTTGGCCATGGCTCCGATACAACTAACTCTCTTCCTCTTCCTGTGCCTTTGGCCAATTTCCTGCATCAGTTAAAAGGCTTTACACACATGCCAAGGAATACTGTGCTGTAAGCTGGAGATCAGTGCTGACTGATTCAGGACCACGGGCTGTGTGGACTGTTTCACACACAGTGGAGGTTGTGGGGACCGTGTCGGAAACAGGTCACAGGCACCAGACACAAAACATTGTCCACTCAACTATTGACCAGTGCTCAATGCTGTGAGAATGTTGGCTGACCTTGGGTCAGAATAAACTCCCATTGTTCTGGAAACAGGAATTACAATCTGCCTTTTCCAACAGGAAGCCCATAGAACTGATATAAAAATAAAAGTTGCAAAAATAACTAATTAAATTCTCTCTGGAAGTTCAACCAGAGGAAGGAAATATTTCATATTTTTTTGAGATTTGATATGGTCAGAATGTGTGTGATGAGGGTGTTCTGATGGGGGAGATATTGCGTTATGTCCAGGGGGCGTGAATTCTGCTCAGGGGTCAGGGGTTATTGTGGATAGAGGGGGAGTTGAACCAGGGATCAGAGTTCTCTGAACTAAATGCCATGTATTCCACCCACAGGGGTCCTCTCACTCGTCGCTCACTTGCACGGCCGGGCGGACACGGTGCAGCGATTGGTCATCTCCGCACAAGACCCAGATGGTCTCATGTCATTGGTCAACGCCATGGTGAATATCAGCATCGTCTCGGGTACCATTTCACCACCATTCTTCGAACAAGCTCAATATTTCTTCACAATCCCTGAAGATGTGAGGAGAGGATCGCATATCGGCTCGGTGAGAGCTCTGAACACCCCAGGTGAGTGAGGGCATTAAACTCTCGGAGTGAGAATCAGAGTATTAAACTCTCGGAGTGAGAGTCAGAGCATTAAACTCTCGGAGTGTGAGTCAGAGCATTAAACTCTCCGAGTGAGAGTCAGAGCATTAAACTTTCAGAGTGAGAGTCAGAGTGTTCAACTCTCCGAGTGAGAGTCCGAGTGTTAAACTCTCCGAGTGAGAGTCAGAGCATTAAACTTTCAGAGTGAGAGGCAGAGTGTTAAACTCTCCGAGTGAGAGTCAGAGTGTTAAACTCTCCGAGTGAGAGTCAGAGCATTAAACTTTCAGAGTGAGAGTCAGAGTGTTCAACTCTCCGAGTGAGAGTCAGAGTGTTAAACTCTCCGAGTGAGAGTCAGAGCATTAAACTCTCCGAGTGAGAGTCAGAGCATTAAACTCTCCGAGTGAGAGTCAGAGCATTAAACTCTTGGAGTGTGAGTCAGAGCATTAAACTCTCCGAGTGAGAGTCAGAGCATTAAACTTTCAGAGTGAGAGTCAGAGTGTTCAACTCTCCGAGTGAGAGTCAGAGTGTTAAACTCTCCGAGTGAGAGTCAGAGCATTAAACTCTCCGAGTGAGAGTCAGAGCATTAAACTCTCCGAGTGAGAGTCAGAGCATTAAACTTTCAGAGTGAGAGTCAGAGCATTAAACTTTCAGTGTGACAGTCTCAGTATTAAACTCTCGAAGTGAGAGTCAGAGCATTAAACTTTCAGAGTGAGAGGCAGAGCATTAAACTTTCAGAGTGAGAGGCAGAGTGTTAAACTCTCCGAGTGAGAGTCAGAGTATTAAACTCTCCGAGTGAGAGTCAGAGCATTAAACTTTCAGAGTGACAGTCAGAGTATTAAACTCTCGAAGTGAGAGTCAGAGTATTAAACTCTCGAAGTGAGAGTCAGAGCCTTAAACTCTCTGAGTGAGAATCAGAGCATTAAACTCACCGAGTGAGAGTCAGAGCATTAAACTCTCGGAGTGAGAGTCAGAGCATTAAACTTTCAGAGTGAGAGTCAGAGCATTAAACTCTCCGAGTGAGAGTCAGAGCATTAAACTTTCAGAGTGACAGTCAGAGTATTAAACTCTCCGAGTGAGAGTCAGAGCATTAAACTCTCGGAGTGAGAGTCAGAGCATTAAACTTTCAGAGTGAGAGGCAGAGCATTAAACTCTCCTAGTGAGAGTCAGAGCATTAAACTCTCCGAGTGAGAGTCAAAGTATTAAACTCTCGAAGTGAGAGTCACAGCATTAAACTCTCCGATTGAGAGTCAGAGCATTAAACTCTCCGAGTGAGAGTCAGAGCATTAAACTCACCGAGTGAGAGTCAGAGCATTAAACTCTCGGAGTGAGAATCAGAGCATTAAACTCTCCGAGTGAGAGTCAGAGCATTAAACTCTCGGAGTGAGAATCAGAGCATTAAACTCTCCGAGTGAGAGTCAGAGCATTAAACTCTCGGAGTGAGAGTCAGAGCATTAAACTCTCGGAGTGAGAGTCAGAGCATTAAACTCTCCGAGTGAGAGTCAGAGCATTAAACTCTCCGAGTGAGAGTCAGAGCATTAAACTCTCCGAGTGAGAAGTAGACCATTAAACTCTCCGAGTGAGAGTCAGAGCATTAAACTCACCAAGTGAGAGTCAGAGCATTAAACTCTCCCAGTGAGAATCAGAGCATTAAACTCTCCAAGTGAGAGTCCGAGCATTAACCTCTGCGAGTGAGAATCAGAGCATTAAACTCTCCGAGTGAGAGTCAGAGCATTAAACTCTCCGATTGAGAGTCAGAGCATTGAATGCCCCGAGTGAGAGTCAGAGTATTAAACGCTCCAAGTGAGAGTCAGAGCATTAAACTCTCGGAGTGAGAATCAGAGCATTAAACTCTCCGAGTGAGAGTCAGAGCATTGAATGCTCCGAGTGAGAGTCAGAGTATTAAACGCTCCAAGTGAGAGTCAGAGCATTAAACTCTCGGAGTGAGAATCAGAGCATTAAACTCTCCGAGTGAGAGTCAGAGCATTAAACTCTCGGAGTGAGAATCAGAGCATTAAACTCTCCGAGTGAGAGTCAGAGCATTAAACTCTCCGAGTGAGAGTCAGAGCATTAAACTCTCGGAGTGAGAGTCAGAGCATTAAACTCTCCGAGTGAGAGTCAGAGCATTAAACTCTCCGAGTGAGAGTCAGAGCATTAAACTCTCCGAGTGAGAAGTAGACCATTAAACTCTCCGAGTGAGAGTCAGAGCATTAAACTCACCAAGTGAGAGTCAGAGCATTAAACTCTCCCAGTGAGAATCAGAGCATTAAACTCTCCAAGTGAGAGTCCGAGCATTAACCTCTGCGAGTGAGAATCAGAGCATTAAACTCTCCGAGTGAGAGTCAGAGCATTAAACTCTCCGAGTGAGAGTCAGAGCATTAAACTCTCCGATTGAGAGTCAGAGCATTGAATGCTCCGAGTGAGAGTCAGAGTATTAAACGCTCCAAGTGAGAGTCAGAGCATTAAACTCTCGGAGTGAGAATCAGAGCATTAAACTCTCCGAGTGAGAGTCAGAGCATTAAACTCTCGGAGTGAGAATCAGAGCATTAAACTCTCCGAGTGAGAGTCAGAGCATTAAACTCTCCGAGTGAGAGTCAGAGCATTAAACTCTCCGAGTGAGAGTCAGAGCATTAAACTCTCGGAGTGAGAGTCAGAGCATTAAACTCTCCGAGTGAGAGTCAGAGCATTAAACTCTCCGAGTGAGAGTCAGAGCATTAAACTCTCCGAGTGAGAGTCAGAGCATTAAACTTTCAGAGTGACAGTCAGAGTATTAAACTCTCGAAGTGAGAGTCAGAGTATTAAACTCTCGAAGTGAGAGTCAGAGCCTTAAACTCTCTGAGTGAGAATCAGAGCATTAAACTCACCGAGTGAGAGTCAGAGCATTAAACTCTCGGAGTGAGAGTCAGAGCATTAAACTTTCAGAGTGAGAGTCAGAGCATTAAACTCTCCGAGTGAGAGTCAGAGCATTAAACTTTCAGAGTGACAGTCAGAGTATTAAACTCTCCGAGTGAGAGTCAGAGCATTAAACTCTCGGAGTGAGAGTCAGAGCATTAAACTTTCAGAGTGAGAGGCAGAGCATTAAACTCTCCTAGTGAGAGTCAGAGCATTAAACTCTCCGAGTGAGAGTCAAAGTATTAAACTCTCGAAGTGAGAGTCACAGCATTAAACTCTCCGATTGAGAGTCAGAGCATTAAACTCTCGGAGTGAGAATCAGAGCATTAAACTCTCCGAGTGAGAGTCAGAGCATTAAACTCTCCAAGTGAGAGTCAGAGCATTAAACTCTCGGAGTGAGAATCAGAGCATTAAACTCTCCGAGTGAGAGTCAGAGCATTAAACTCTCGGAGTGAGAATCAGAGCATTAAACTCTCGGAGTGAGAGTCAGAGCATTAAACTCTCCGAGTGAGAGTCAGAGCATTAAACTCTCCGAGTGAGAGTCAGAGCATTAAACTCTCGGAGTGAGAGTCAGAGCATTAAACTCTCGGAGTGAGAGTCAGAGCATTAAACTCTCCGAGTGAGAGTCAGAGCATTAAACTCTCCGAGTGAGAGTCAGAGCATTAAACTCTCCGAGTGAGAAGTAGACCATTAAACTCTCCGAGTGAGAGTCAGAGCATTAAACTCACCAAGTGAGAGTCAGAGCATTAAACTCTCCCAGTGAGAATCAGAGCATTAAACTCTCCAAGTGAGAGTCCGAGCATTAACCTCTGCGAGTGAGAATCAGAGCATTAAACTCTCCGAGTGAGAGTCAGAGCATTAAACTCTCCGATTGAGAGTCAGAGCATTGAATGCCCCGAGTGAGAGTCAGAGTATTAAACGCTCCAAGTGAGAGTCAGAGCATTAAACTCTCGGAGTGAGAATCAGAGCATTAAACTCTCCGAGTGAGAGTCAGAGCATTGAATGCTCCGAGTGAGAGTCAGAGTATTAAACGCTCCAAGTGAGAGTCAGAGCATTAAACTCTCGGAGTGAGAATCAGAGCATTAAACTCTCCGAGTGAGAGTCAGAGCATTAAACTCTCGGAGTGAGAATCAGAGCATTAAACTCTCCGAGTGAGAGTCAGAGCATTAAACTCTCCGAGTGAGAGTCAGAGCATTAAACTCTCGGAGTGAGAGTCAGAGCATTAAACTCTCCGAGTGAGAGTCAGAGCATTAAACTCTCCGAGTGAGAGTCAGAGCATTAAACTCTCCGAGTGAGAAGTAGACCATTAAACTCTGCGAGTGAGAGTCAGAGCATTAAACTCACCAAGTGAGAGTCAGAGCATTAAACTCTCCCAGTGAGAATCAGAGCATTAAACTCTCCAAGTGAGAGTCCGAGCATTAACCTCTGCGAGTGAGAATCAGAGCATTAAACTCTCCGAGTGAGAGTCAGAGCATTAAACTCTCCGAGTGAGAGTCAGAGCATTAAACTCTCCGATTGAGAGTCAGAGCATTGAATGCTCCGAGTGAGAGTCAGAGTATTAAACGCTCCAAGTGAGAGTCAGAGCATTAAACTCTCGGAGTGAGAATCAGAGCATTAAACTCTCCGAGTGAGAGTCAGAGCATTAAACTCTCGGAGTGAGAATCAGAGCATTAAACTCTCCGAGTGAGAGTCAGAGCATTAAACTCTCCGAGTGAGAGTCAGAGCATTAAACTCTCCGAGTGAGAGTCAGAGCATTAAACTCTCGGAGTGAGAGTCAGAGCATTAAACTCTCCGAGTGAGAGTCAGAGCATTAAACTCTCCGAGTGAGAGTCAGAGCATTAAACTCTCCGAGTGAGAGTCAGAGCATTAAACTCACCGAGTGAGAGTCAGAGCATTAAACTCTCTGAGTGAGAATCAGAGCATTAAACTCACCGAGTGAGAGTCAGAGCATTAAACTCTCGGAGTGAGAATCAGAGCATTAAAGTCTCGGAGTGAGAGTCAGAGAGTTAAATTCTCCGAGTGAGAGTCAGAGCGTTAAACTCTCTGAGTGAGAGTCAGAGCATTAAACTCTCCGAGTGAGAATCAGAGCATTAAACTCTCTGAGTGAGAATCAGAGCATTAAACTCTCCGAGTGAGAGTCAGAGCATTAAACTTTCAGAGTGACAGTCAGAGTATTAAACTCTCGAAGTGCGAGTCAGAGCATTAAACTCTCCGAGTGAGAGTCAGAGCATTAAACTCTCGGAGTGAGAGTCAGAGCATTAAACTTTCAGAGTGAGAGGCAGAGCATTAAACTCTCCGAGTGAGAGTCAGAGCATTAAACTTTCAGAGTGACAGTCAGAGTATTAAACTCTCCGAGTGAGAGTCAAAGTATTAAACTCTCGAAGTGAGAGTCAGAGCATTAAACTCTCCGAGTGAGAGTCAGAGCATTAAACTCTCGGAGTGAGAGTCAGAGCATTAAACTTTCAGAGTGAGAGGCAGAGCATTAAACTCTCCGAGTGAGAGTCAGAGCATTAAACTTTCAGAGTGACAGTCAGAGTATTAAACTCTCCGAGTGAGAGTCAAAGTTTTAAACTCACGAAGTGAGAGTCAGAGCATTAAACTCTCGAGTGAGAGTCAGAGCATTAAACTCTCGAGTGAGAGTCAGAGTATTAAACTCTCTGAGTGAGAGTCAGAGTATTAAACTCTCGAACATAGAACATAGAACAATACAGCGCAGTACAGGCCCTTCGGCCCACGATGTTGCACCGAAACAAAAGCCATCTAACCTACACTATGCCATTATCATCCATATGTTTATCCAATAAACTTTTAAATGCCCTCAATGTTGGCGAGTTCACTACTGTAGCAGGTAGGGCATTCCACGGCCTCACTACTCTTTGCGTAAAGTACCTACCTCTGACCTCTGTCCTATATCTATTACCCCTCAGTTTAAAGTTATGTCCCCTCATGCCAGCCATTTCCATCCGCGGGAGAAGGCTCTCACTGTCCACCCTATCCAACCCCCTGATCATTTTGTATGCCTCTATTAATTCTCCTCTTAACCTTCTTCTCTCCAACGAAAACAACCTCAAGTCCATCAGCCTTTCCTCATAAGATTTTCCCTCCATACCAGGCAACATCCTGGTAAATCTCCTCTGCACCCGCTCCAAAGCCTCCACGTCCTTCCTATAATGCGGTGACCAGAACTGTACGCAATACTCCAAATGCGGCCGTACCAGAGTTCTGTACAGCTGCAACATGACCTCCCGACTCCGGAACTCAATCCCTCTACCAATAAAGGCCAACACTCCATAGGCCTTCTTCACAGCCCTATCAACCTGGGTGGCAACTTTCAGGGATCTATGTACATGGACACCTAGATCCCTCTGCTCATCCACACTTTCAAGAACTTTACCATTAGCCAAATATTCCGCATTCCTGTTATTCCTTCCAAAGTGAATCACCTCACACTTCTCTACATTAAACTCCATTTGCCACCTCTCAGCCCAGCTCTGCAGCTTATCTATATCCCTCTGTAACCTGCTACATCCTTCCACACTATCGACAACACCACCGACTTTAGTATCGTCTGCAAATTTACTCACCCACCCTTCTGCGCCTTCCTCTAGGTCATTGATAAAAATGACAAACAGCAACGGCCCCAGAACAGATCCTTGTGGTACTCCACTTGTGACTGTACTCCATTCTGAACATTTCCCATCAACCACCACCCTCTGTCTTCTTTCAGCTAGCCAATTTCTGATCCACATCTCTAAATCACCCTCAATCCCCAGCCTCCGTATTTTCTGCAATAGCCTACCGTGGGGAACCTTATCAAACGCTTTGCTGAAATCCATATACACCACATCAACTGCTCTACCCGCATCTACCTGTTCAGTCACCTTCCCAAAGAACTCAATAAGGTTTGTGAGGCATGACCTACCCTTCACAAAGCCATGCTGACTATCCCTGATCATATTATTCCTATCTAGATGATTATAAATCTTGTCTCTTATAATCCCCTCCAAGACTTTACCCACTACAGACGTGAGGCTCACCGGTCTATAGTTGCCGGGGTTGTCTCTGCTCCCCTTTTTGAACAAAGGGACCAAATTTGCTGTCCTCCAGTCCTCTGGCACTATTCCTGTACAGTACGAAGTCTTACAACACCAGGTTAAAGTCCAACAGGTTTGTTTCGATGTCACTAGCTTTCGGAGCGCTGCTCCTTCCTCAGGTGAATGAAGAGGTCTAATCCAGAAACACATATATAGACAAATTCAAAATGCCAAACAATGCTAGGAATGCGAGCATTAGCAGGTGATTAAATCTTTACAGATCCAGAGATGGGGTAACCCCAGGTTAAAGAGGTGTGAATTGTATCAAGCCAGGACAGTTGGTAGGATTTCGCAGGCCAGATGGTGGGGGATGAATGTAATGTGACATGAATCCCAGGTCCCGGTTGAGGCCGCACTCACGTGTGCGGAACTTGTGTGACGAGGAGGAGCGTAACAGACATCTACAGACGTTGAAAGATGCCCTCGTACGAACAGGATATGGCACTCGACTCATCGATCGACAGTTCCAATGCGCCACAGCGAAAAACCGGACCGACCTCCTCAGAAAACAAACATGGGACACAACCGACAGAATACCCTTCGTCGTCCAGTACTTCCCCGGAGCGGAGAAACTACGTCATCTTCTTCACAGCCTTCAACACGTCATTGATGATGATGAACATCTTGCCAAGGTCATCCCCACACCCCCACTACTTGCCTTCAAACAACCGCGCAACCTCAAACGAACCATTGTTTGCAGCAAACTACCCAGTCTTCAGAACAGTGACCACGACACCACACAACCCTGTCATGGCAATCTCTGCAAGACGTGCCAGATCATCGACATGGATACCACCATTACACGTGAGAACACCACCCACCAGGTACGCGGTACATACTCGTGCGACTCGGCCAACGTTGTCTACCTCATACGCTGCAGGAAAGGATGTCCCGAAGCGTGGTACATTGGCGAGACCATGCAGACGCTGCGACAACGAATGAACGGACATCGCGCAACAATCACCAGGCAGGAATGTTCCCTTCCAGTCGGGGAACACTTCAGCAGTCAAGGGCATTCAGCCTCTGATCTCCGGGTAAGCGTTCTCCAAGGCGGCCTTCAGGACCCGCGACAACGCAGAATCGCCGAGCAGAAACTTATAGCCAAGTTCCGCACACATGAGTGCGGCCTCAACCGGGACCTGGGATTCATGTCACATTACATTCATCCCCCACCATCTGGCCTGCAAAATCCTACCAACTGTCCTGGCTTGATACAATTCACACCTCTTTAACCTGGGGTTACCCCATCTCTGGATCTGTAAAGATTTAATCACCTGCTAATGCTCGCATTCCTAGCATTGTTTGGCATCTTTGAATTTGTCTATATATGTGTTTCTGGATCAGACCTCTTCATTCAAAATGTGAGGAAATGCATTTTGGAAGGTCTAATGCAGGTAGGGAATATACAGTGAATGGTAGAACCCTCAAGAGTATTGAAAGTCAAAGAGATCTAGGAGTACAGGTCCACAGGTCATTGAAAGGGGCAACACAGGTGGAGAAGGTAGTCAAGAAGGCAAACGGCATGCTTGCCTTCATTGGCCGGGGCATTGAGTATAAGAATTGGCAAGTCATGTTACAGCTGTATAGAACCTTAGTTAGGCCACACTTGGAGTATAGTGTTCAATTCTGGTCGCCACACTACCAGAAGGATGTGGAGGCTTTAGAGAGGGTGCAGAAGAGATTTACCAGAATGTTGCCTGGTCTGGAGGGCATAAGCTATGAGGAGCGATTGAATAAACTCGGTTTGTTCTCACTGGAACGAAGGAGGTTGAGGGGCGACCTGATAGAGGTATACAAAATTATGAGGAGCATAGACAGAGTGGATAGTCAGAGGCTTTTCCCCAGGGTAGAGGGGTCAATTACTAGGGGGCATAGGTTTAAGGTGAGAGGGGCAATGTTTAGAGTAGATGTACGAGGCAAGTTTTTTACGCAGAGGGTAGTGGGTGCCTGGAACTCACTACCGGAGGAGGTAGTGGAAGCAGGGACGATAGGGACATTTAAGGGGCATCTTGACAAATATATGAATAGGATGGGAATAGAAGGATACGGACCCAGGAAGTGTAGAAGATTGTAGTTTAGTCGGGCAGTATGGTCGGCACGGGCTTGGAGGGCCGAAGGGCCTGTTCCTGTGCTGTACATTTCTTTGTTCTTTGTTCTTTGTTTTAGTCACCTGAGGAAGGAGCAGCGCTCCGAAAGCACGTGACATCGAAACAAACCTGTTGGACTTTAACCTGGTGTTGTAAGACTTCGTACTGTGCTCACCCCAGTCCAACGCCGGCATCTCCACATCATCACTATTCCTGTAGCCAATGATGACATAAAAATCAAAGCCAAAGGTCCAGCAATCTCTTCCCTGGCCTCCCAGAGATTCCTAGGATAAATCCCATCAGGTCCCGGGGACTTATCTATTTTCAGCCTGTCCAGAATTGCCAACACCTCTTCCCTACGTACCTCAATGCCATCTATTCTATTAGCCTGGGGCTCAGCACTCTCCTCCACAACATTATCTTTTTCCTGAGTGAATACTGACGAAAAATATTCATTTAGTATCTCGCCTATCTCTTCAGACTCCACACACAATTTCCCATCCCTGTCCTTGACTGGTCCTACTCTTTCCCTAGTCATTCGCTTATTCCTGACATACCTATAGAAAGCTTTTGGGTTTTCCTTGATCCTTCCTGCCAAATACTTCTCATGTCCCCTCCTTGCTCGTCTTAGCTCTCTCTTTAGATCCTTCCTCGCTACCTTGTAACTATCCATCGCCCCAACTGAAACTTCACACCTCATCTTCACATAGGCCTCCTTCTTCCTCTTAACAAGAGATTCCACTTCCTTGGTAAACCACGGTTCCCTCGCTCGACGCCTTCCTCCCTGCCTGACCGGTACTTACTTATCAAGAACACGCAGTAGCTGACCCTTGAACAAGCCCCACTTATCCAGTGTGCCAAACACTTGCAGCCTACTTCTCCACCTTATCCCCCCCAAGCCACGTCTAATGGCATCATAATTGCCCTTCCCCCAGCTATAACTCTTGCCCTGCGGTGTATACTTATCCCTTTCCATCATTAACGTAAACGTCACCGAATTGTGGTCACTGTCCCCAAAGTGCTCTCCTACCTCCAAATCCAACACCTGGCCTGGTTCATTACCCAAAACCAAATCCAACGTGGCCTCGCCTCTTGTTGGCCTGTCAACATATTGTTTCAGGAAACCCTCCTGCACACACTGTACAAAAAACGACCCATCTATTGTACTCGAACTATATCTTTTCCAGTCAATATTTGGAAAGTTAAAGTCTCCCATAATAACTACTCTGTTACTTTCGCTCTTATCCAGAATCATCTTCGCCATCCTTGCCTCTACATCCCTAGAACTATTAGGAGGCCTATAAAAAACTCGAAGTGAGAGTCAGAGCATTAAACTCTCGAGTGAGAGTCAGAGCATTAAACTCTCGAGTGAGAGTCAGAGTATTAAACTCTCGGAGTGAGAATCAGAGCATTAAGCTCTCCGAGTGAGAGTCAGAGTATTAAACTCTCGGAGTGAGAGTCAGAGTATTAAACTCTCGGAGTGAGAGTCGGGGCAGCACGGCAGCATTGTGGATAGCACAATTGCTTCACAAGTCCAGGGTCCCAGGTTCGATTCCGGCTTGGGTCACTGTCTGTGCGGAGTCTGCACATCCTCCCCGTGTCTGCGTGGGTTTCCTCCGGGTGCTCCGGTTTCCTCCCACAGTCCAAAGATGTGCAGGTTAGGTGGATCGGCCGTGATAAATTGCCCTTAGTGTCCAAAATTGCCCTTAGTGTTGGGTGGGGTTACTGGGTTATGGGGATAGGGTGGAGGTGTTGACCTTGGGTAGGGTGCTCTTTCCAAGAGCCGGTGCTGACTCGATGGGCCGACTGGCCTCCTTCTGCACTGTAAATTCTATGATATTAAACTCTCGGAGTGAGAGTCAGATCATTAAACTCTCGGAGTGAGAGTCCGAGCATTAAACTCTCAGAGTGAGAGTCCGAGCATTAAACTCTCGGAGTGAGAGTCAGAGCATAGAACTCTTGGAGTGAGAGTCAGAGCATTAAACTCTCCGAGTGAGTCAGAGTATTAAACTCTCTGAGTGAGAGTCAGAGTATTAAACTCACCGAGTGAGAGTCAGAGCATTAAACTCTCCGAGTCAGAGTCCGAGCATTAAACTCTCCGAGTGAGAGTCAGAGTATGATGGTGGAATTTAAAATACAGATGGTGGGTGAGAAGGTAAAATCTAGTGTTTTGTGCTTAAACAAAGGAGATTACAATGGGATGAGAGAAGAACTAGCTAAGGTAGACTGGGAGCAAAGACTTTATGGTGAGACAGTTGAGAACAGTGGAGAACCTTCCGAACAATTTTTCACAGGGCTCAGCAAAGGCTGATACCAACAAAAAGGAAGGACGGTAGAAAGAGGGTAAATCGACCGTGGACATCTGAGGAAATAAGGGAGAATATCAAATTGAAATGAAAAATGAAATGAAATGAAAATCGCTTATTGTCACAAGTAGGCTTCAAATGAAGTTACTGTGAAAAGCCCCTAATCTTCACATTCCGGCGCCTGTTCGGTGAGGCTGTTATGGGAATCGAACCGTGCTGCTGGCCTGCCTTGGTCTGCTTGCAAAGCGAGCGATTTAGCCCTGTGCTAAACAGCCCCTGTTAAGGAAAAAGCATACAAAGTGGCAAAGATTAGTGGGAGACTAGAGGACTGGGAAACCTTTAGGGGGCAACAGAAAGCTACTAAAAAAGCTATAAAGAAGAGTAAGATAGATTATGAGAGTAAACTTGCTCAGAATATAAAAACAGATAGTAAAGGTGTCTACAAATATATAAAACAAAAAAGAGTGGCGAAGGTAAATATTGGTCCTTTAGAGGATGAGACGGGAGATTTAATAATGGGAGATGAGGAAATGGCTGAGGAACTGAACAGGTTTTTGTGTCGGTCTTCACAGTAGAAGACACAAATAACATGCCAGTGACTGATGGAACTGAGGCTATGACAGGTGAGGACCTTGAGATGATTGTTATCACTAAGGAGGTAGTGATCGGCAAGCTAATGTGGCTAAAGGTAGACAAGTCTCCTGGCCCTGATGGAATGCATCCCAGAGTGCTAAAAGAGATGGCAGGGAAATTGCAAATGCATTAGTGATAATTTACCAAAACTCACTAGACTCTGGGGTGGTCCCAGCGGATTGGAAATTAGCAAACGTGACACCACTGTTTAAAAAAGGAGGTAGGCAGAAAGCGGGTAATTATAGGCCAGTGAGCTTAACTTCGGCAGTAGAGAAGATGCTGGAATCTATCGTCAAGGAAGAAATAGCGAGGCATCTGGATGGAAATTGTCCCTTGGACAGACGCAGCAGGGGTTCATAAAGGGCAGGTCGTGCCTAACTAATTTAGTGGAATTTTTTGAGGACATTACCAGAGCGGTAGATATCGGGGAGCCAATGGATGTGGTATATCTGAATTTCCAGAAAGCTTTTGACAAGGTGCCACACAAAAGGTTGCTGCATAAGATAAAGATGCATGGCATTAAGGGGAAAGTAGTAGCATGGATAGAGGATTGGTTCATTAATAGAAAGCAAAAAGTGGGGATTAATGGGTGTTTCTACTGGTTGGCAATCAGTAGCTAGTGGTGTCCCTCAGGGATCAGTGTTGGGCCCACAACTGTTCACAATTTACATAGATGATTTGGAGTTGGGGACCAAGGGCAATGTGTCCAAGTTTGCAGACGAAACTAAGACGAGAGGTAAAGCAAAAAGTGCAGTGGACACTGGAAGTCTGCAGAGGGATTTGGATAGGCTAAGTGAATGGGCTAGGGTCTGGCAGATGGAATACAATGTTGACAAATGTGAGGTTATCCACAGCAAAAGGATCATTGTTTAAATGATAAAATATTAAAACATGCTGCTGTGCAGAGAGACCTGGGTGTGCTAGTGCATGAGTCGCAAAAAGTTGGTTTACAGGTGCAAGAGGTGACTAAGAAAGCAAATGGAGTTTTGTCCTTCATTGCTAGAGGGATGGAGTTTAAGACTAGGGAGGTTATGCTGCAATTGTATACGGTGTTAGTGAGGCCACACCTGGAGTATTGTGTTCAGTTTTGGTCTCATTACCTGAGAAAGGACGTACTGGCGCTGGAGGGTGTGCAAAGGAGATTCACTAGGTTAATCCCAGAGCTGAAGGGGTTGGATTACGAGGAGAGGTTGATTAGACTGGGACTGTATTCGTTGGAATTTAGAAGGATGCGGGGGGATCTTAGAGAAACATATAAAATTATGAAAGGAATAGATAGGATAGATGCAGGCAGGTTGTTTCCACTGGCGGGTGAAAGCTTCAAACTAAGCAGAAATAGATTTCGGACTGAGTTTAGGAGGAACTTCTTCACCCAAAGGGTTGTGAATCTATGGAATTCCTTGCCCAGTGAAGCAGTTGAGGCTCCTTCATTAAATGTCTTTAAGGGTAAAGATAGATAGTTTTTTGAAGAATAAAGGGATTAAGGGTTATGGTGTTCGGGCCGGAAAGTGGAGCTGAGTCCACAAAAGATCAGCCATGATCTCATTGAATGGCGGAGCAGGCTCGGGGGGCCAGATAGCCTACTCCTGCTCCGAGTTCTTATGTTCTTATTAAACTCTCCGAGTGAGAGTCAGAGCATTAAACTCTCCGAACGGGAGTCAGAGTATTAAACTTTCCGAGTGAGAGTCAGAGTATTAAACTCTCGGAATGAGAGGCAGAGCATTATACTCTCTGAGTGAGAATCAGAGCATTAAACTCTCGGAGTGAGAATCAGAGTGTTAAACTCTCCGAGTGAGAATCAGAGCATTAAACTCTCCGAGTGAGAGTCAGAGCATTAAACTGTCCGAGTGAGAGCCAGAGCATGAAACTCTCCGAGTGAGAGTCAGAGCATTAAACTCTCCGAGTGAGAATCAGAGCATTAAACTCTCCGAGTGAGAGTCCGAGCATTAAACTCTCCGAGTGAGAATTAGACCATTAAACTCTCCGAGTGAGAGTCAGAGCATTAAACTCTCCGAGTGAGAGTCAGAGCATTAAACTCACCGAGTGAGAGTCAGAGCATTAAACTCTCCGAGTGAGAATTAGACCATTAAACTCTCCGAGTGAGAGTCAGAGCATTAAACTCTCCGAGTGAGAATCAGAGCATTATACTCTCTGAGTGAGAATCAGAGCATTAAACTCACCGAGTGAGAGTCAGAGCATTAAACTCTCGGAGTGAGAATCAGAGCATTAAAGTCTCGGAGTGAGAGTCAGAGAGTTAAATTCTCCGAGTGAGAGTCAGAGCATTGAACGCTCCGAGTGAGAGTCAGAGTATTAAACTCTCCGAGTGAGAGTCCGAGCATTAAACTCTCCGAGTGAGAGTCAGAGCATTAAACTCTCCTAGTTAGAGTCAGAGCATTAAACTCTCGGAGTGAGAGTCAGAGCATTAAACTCTCGGAGTGAGAGTCAGAGCATTAAACTCTCGGAGTGAGAGTCAGAGCATTAAACTCTCGGAGTGAGAGTCAGAGCATTAAACTCTCCTAGTTAGAGTCAGAGCATTAAACTCTCGGAGTGAGGGTCAGAGCATTAAACTCTCGGAGTGAGAATCAGAGCATTAAACTCTCCGAGTGAGAGTCAGAGCATTAAACTCTCGGAGTGAGAGTCAGAGCATTAAACTCTCCTAGTTAGAGTCAGAGCATTAAACTCTCGGAGTGAGGGTCAGAGCATTAAACTCTCGGAGTGAGAATCAGAGCATTAAACTCTCCGAGTGAGAGTCAGAGCGTTAAACTCTCCGAGTGAGAGTCAGAGCATTGAATGCTCCGAGTGAGAGTCAGAGTATTAAACTCTCCGAGTGAGAGTCAGAGCATTAAACTCTCGGAGTGAGAATCAGAGCATTAAACTCTCCGAGTGAGAGTCAGAGCATTGAATGCTCCGAGTGAGAGTCAGAGCATTAAACTCTCCGAGTGAGAGTCAGAGCATTAAACTCTCCGATTGAGAGTCAGAGCATTAAACGCTCCAAGTGAGAGTCAGAGCATTAAACTCTCGGAGTGAGAGTCAGAGCATTAAACTCTCGGAGTGAGAGTCAGAGCATTAAACTCTCCGAGTGAGAGTCAGAGCATTAAACTCTCCGAGTGAGAGTCAGAGCATTAAACTCTCCGAGTGAGAGTCAGAGCATTAAACTCTCCGAGTGAGAGTCAGAGCATTAAACTCTCCGAGTGAGAGTCAGAGCATTAAACTCTCCTAGTTAGAGTCAGAGCATTAAACTCTCGGAGTGAGGGTCAGAGCATTAAACTCTCGGAGTGAGAATCAGAGCATTAAACTCTCGGAGTGAGGGTCAGAGCATTAAACTCTCGGAGTGAGAATCAGAGCATTAAACTCTCCGAGTGAGAGTCAGAGCATTAAACTCTCGGAGTGAGAATCAGAGCATTAAACTCTCCGAGTGAGAGTCAGAGCATTAAACTCTCCGAGTGAGAGTCAGAGCATTAAACTCTCGGAGTGAGAGTCAGAGCATTAAACTCTCCGAGTGAGAGTCAGAGCATTAAACTCTCCGAGTGAGAGTCAGAGCATTAAACTCTCCGAGTGAGAGTCAGAGCATTAAACTCTCCGAGTGAGAGTCAGAGCATTAAACTCTCCGAGTGAGAGTCAGAGCATTAAACTCTCGGAGTGAGAGTCAGAGCATTAAACTCTCGGAGTGAGAGTCAGAGCATTAAACTCTCGGAGTGAGAGTCAGAGCATTAAACTCTCGGAGTGAGAGTCAGAGCATTAAACTCTCCTAGTTAGAGTCAGAGCATTAAACTCTCGGAGTGAGGGTCAGAGCATTAAACTCTCGGAGTGAGAATCAGAGCATTAAACTCTCCGAGTGAGAGTCAGAGCATTAAACTCTCGGAGTGAGAGTCAGAGCATTAAACTCTCCTAGTTAGAGTCAGAGCATTAAACTCTCGGAGTGAGGGTCAGAGCATTAAACTCTCGGAGTGAAAATCAGAGCATTAAACTCTCCGAGTGAGAGTCAGAGCGTTAAACTCTCCGAGTGAGAGTCAGAGCATTGAATGCTCCGAGTGAGAGTCAGAGTATTAAACTCTCCGAGTGAGAGTCAGAGCATTAAACTCTCGGAGTGAGAATCAGAGCATTAAACTCTCCGAGTGAGAGTCAGAGCATTGAATGCTCCGAGTGAGAGTCAGAGCATTAAACTCTCCGAGTGAGAGTCAGAGCATTAAACTCTCCGATTGAGAGTCAGAGCATTAAACGCTCCAAGTGAGAGTCAGAGCATTAAACTCTCGGAGTGAGAGTCAGAGCATTAAACTCTCGGAGTGAGAGTCAGAGCATTAAACTCTCCGAGTGAGAGTCAGAGCATTAAACTCTCCGAGTGAGAGTCAGAGCATTAAACTCTCCGAGTGAGAGTCAGAGCATTAAACTCTCCGAGTGAGAGTCAGAGCATTAAACTCTCCGAGTGAGAGTCAGAGCATTAAACTCTCCTAGTTAGAGTCAGAGCATTAAACTCTCGGAGTGAGGGTCAGAGCATTAAACTCTCGGAGTGAGAATCAGAGCATTAAACTCTCGGAGTGAGGGTCAGAGCATTAAACTCTCGGAGTGAGAATCAGAGCATTAAACTCTCCGAGTGAGAGTCAGAGCATTAAACTCTCGGAGTGAGAATCAGAGCATTAAACTCTCCGAGTGAGAGTCAGAGCATTAAACTCTCCGAGTGAGAGTCAGAGCATTAAACTCTCGGAGTGAGAGTCAGAGCATTAAACTCTCCGAGTGAGAGTCAGAGCATTAAACTCTCCGAGTGAGAGTCAGAGCATTAAACTCTCCGAGTGAGAGTCAGAGCATTAAACTCTCGGAGTGAGAGTCAGAGCATTAAACTCTCCGAGTGAGAGTCAGAGCATTAAACTCTCCTAGTGAGAGTCAGAGCATTAAACTCTCGGAGTGAGGGTCAGAGCATTAAACTCTCGGAGTGAGAATCAGAGCATTGAACGCTCCGAGTGAGAGTCAGAGTATTAAACGCTCCAAGTGAGAGTCAGAGCATTAAACTCTCGGAGTGAGAATCAGAGCATTAAACTCTCGGAGTGAGAATCAGAGCATTAAACTCTCCGAGTGAGAGTCAGAGCATTAATCTCTCGGAGTGAGAATCAGAGCATTAAACTCTCCGAGTGAGAGTCAGAGCATTAAACTCTCCGAGTGAGAATCAGAGCATTAATCTCTCCGAGTGAGAGTCAGAGCATTAAACTCTCCGAGTGAGAGTCAGAGCATTAAACTCTCCGAGTGAGAGTCAGAGCATTAAACGCTCCGAGTGAGAGTCAGAGCATTAAATTCTCCGAGTGAGAATCAGAGCGTTAAACTCTCCGAGTGAGAGTCAGAGCATTAAACTCTTCATATGAGTCAGGATATTAGGTTTTCCAGGTTGGAGAGTTTTAAGACCAGAAGACATAGGAGCAGAATTAGGCCACTCGGCCCATCGTATCTGCTCCGCCATTCAATCATGGCTGATATTTTCTCATCCCCATTCTCCTGCCTTCCCCATAACCTCTGATCCCCTTATTAATGAATTTATTTTCCGGGTGGGAGAGTTTTCCGGTTGGGAGAGTTTCCTCGAGGTGAAGGTCAGGGCTGTGACCTCTGTACGTGAGGGTTAGGACTGTGACCTCTCCAGGTGAGGTTCAGGGCTGTGACCTCTGTAGGTGAGGGTCAGGGCTGTGACCTCTGTAGGTGAGGGTCAGAGCTGTGACCTCTCTAGGTGAGGGTTGGGGCTGTGACCTCTCTAGGTGAGGGTCAGGGCTGTGACCTCTCTAGGTGAGGGTCAGGACTGTGACCTCTCCAGGTGAGGGTCAGGGCTGTGACCTCTGTAGGTGAGGGTCAGGGCTATGACCTCTCCAGGTGAGGGTCAGGGCTGTGACCTCTCTATGTGAGGGTCAGGGCTGTGACCTCTCTAGGTGAGGGTCAGGGCTGTGACCTCTCCAGGTGAGGGTCAGGGCTGTGACCTCTGTAGGTGAGGGTCAGGGCTGTGACCTCTCCAGGTGAGGGTCAGGGCTATGACCTCTCTATGTGAGGGTCAGGGCTGTGACCTCTCTAGGTGAGGGTCAGGGTTGTGACCTCTAGGTGAGGGTCAGGGCTGTGACCTCTGTAGGTGAGGGTCAGGACTATGACCTCTCTAGGTGAAGGCCAGGACTGTGACCTCTCTAGGTGAGGGTCAGGGTTGTGACCTCTTGGTGAGGGTCAGGGCTGTGACCTCTGTAGGTGAGGTTCAGGGCTGTGACCTCTGTAGGTGAGGGTCAGTGCTGTGACCTCTCTAGGTGAGGGTCAGGACTGTGACCTCTCTAGGTGAGGGTCAGGGCTGTGACCTCTCGGGGTGAGACAAATTAGACAGATGGTGGCATTGTGGATCGCAGTCCAGAGACCCAAGCTAAAGGGACACCGATTTGAATCTCCCCACAGCCACTTTGTGGAATTTAAATTAATTTAATAATCTGAAATTGAAAAGCTGGTCTCAGTGTCAATTGTCGTAAAAACCCATCTGGTTCACTCATGTCCTTTAGGGAAGGAAATCTGCCGTCCTTACCCGGTCTGGCCTACATGTGACCCCAGACCCACAGCAATGTGGGTGATTCTGAACTTCCCTCAGTGCCTCACTCAGTTAAGGGGCTAACCCTGACCCTGACCCTAACCCTAACCCTAACATCGGTCTTGGGGAAAATGCTTGAATCCATTATCAAGGACTTTATAGCGGAACATTTAGAAAGCAGTGGCAGGATCAGTCAGAGTCAGCATGGATTTATGAAGGGAAAATCATGCTTGACAAATCTGTTGGAATTCTTTGAAGAGGGAACCAGTACAGTTGACAAGGGAGAGCCAGTCGATGTGGTATATTTGGACTTTCAGAAGGCGTTTGACAAAGTCCCGCATAAGAGATTATTGTGCAAAATTAAAGCGCATGGGATTGGGGGAAATGTATTGAGGTGGATAGAAAACTGGTTGGCAGAGAGGAAACAAAGAGTAGGGATTACTGGGTCCTTTTCAAATTGGCAGACAGTAACTAGTGGGGTACCACAGGGATCGGTGCTGGGGCCCCATCTATTCACAATATATATGAATGTTTTGGATGAGGGAACAAAATGTAACATGTCAAAGTTTGCAGATGATACGAAGTTAGGTGGGAGGGTGAATTGTGACGAGGGTGCAGGGATCCTACAGCATGATAGAACATAGAACAGTACAGCACAGAACAGGCCCTTCGGCCCTCGATGTTGTGCCGAGCCTTGTCCGAAACCAAGATCAAGCTATCCCACTCCCTGTCATTCTGGTGTGCTCCATGTGCCTATCCAATAACCGCTTGAAAGTTCCTAAAGTGTCCGACTCCACTATCACAGCAGGCAGTCCATTCCATATTCTTTTTTTTTTATAAATATTTTATTGAAAATTTTTGGTCAACCAACACAGTACATTGTGCATCCTTTACACAATATTATAACAACACAAATAACAATGACCTATTTTATGAACAAAAAATGAATAAATAATAAATAACAAAAATGAAAACTAACCCTAATTGGCAACTGCCTTATCACAAGTAACACTCTCCAAAAATATAATTTAACAGTCCAATATATAATTATCTGTCGCAACGACCTATACATATTATACAGTATATATTAACAACCCTGAGAGTCCTTCTGGTTCCTCCCCCCACCCCTCTCCCCCCCCCCCCCCCCCCCCCCCCCCCCCCGATCCTGGGCTGCTGCTGCTGCCTTCTTTTTTCCATTCCATCTATCTTTCTGCGAGGTATTCGACGAACGGTTGCCACCGCCTGGTGAACCCTTGAGCCGACCCCCTTAGAACGAACTTAATCCGCTCTAGCTTTATAAACCCCGCCATGTCATTTATCCAGGTCTCCACCCCCGGGGGCTTGGCTTCTTTCCACATTAACAATATCCTGCGCCGGGCTACTAGGGACGCAAAGGCCAAAACATCGGCCTCTCTCGCCTCCTGTACTCCCGGCTCTTGTGCAACCCCAAATATAGCCAACCCCCAGCTTGGTTCGACCCGGACCCCCACTACTTTTGAAAGCACCTTTGTCACCCCAATCCAAAACCCCTGTAGTGCCGGGCATGACCAAAACATATGGGTATGATTCGCTGGGCTTCTGGAGCACCTCGCACACCTATCCTCCACCCCAAAAAATTTACTGAGCCGTGCTCCAGTCATATGCGCCCTGTGTAATACCTTAAACTGAATCAGGCTTAGCCTGGCACACGAGGACGACGAGTTTACCCTGCTTAGGGCATCTGCCCACAGCCCCTCCTCGATCTCCTCCCCCAGCTCTTCTTCCCATTTCCCTTTTAGTTCATCTACCATAGTCTCCCCTTCGTCCCTCATTTCCCTATATATATCTGACACCTTACCATCCCCCACCCATGTCTTTGAGATCACTCTGTCCTGCACCTCGTGTCGGGAGCTGCGGGAATTCCCTCACCTGTTGCCTCGCAAAAGCCCTCAGTTGCATATACCTGAATGCATTCCCTTGGGGCAACCCATATTTCTCGGTCAGCGCTCCCAGACTCGCGAACTTCCCATCCACAAACAGATCTTTCAGTTGCGTTATTCCTGCTCTTTGCCACATTCCATATCCCCCATCCATTCCCCCCGGGACAAACCTATGGTTGTTTCTTATCGGGGACCCCCCCAAGGCTCCAGTCTTTCCCCTATGCCGTCTCCACTGTCCCCAAATCTTCAGTGTAGCCACCACCACCGGGCTTGTGGTGTAGTTCCTCGGTGAGAACGGCAATGGGGCTGTCACCATAGCCTGTAGGCTAGTCCCCCTACAGGACGCCCTCTCTAATCTCTTCCATGCCGCTCCCTCCTCCTCTCCCATCCACTTACCATTGAAATATTAGCGGCCCAATAATACTCACTTAGGCTCGGTAGTGCCAGCCCCCCCCTATCCCTGCTACGCTGTAAGAATCCCTTCCTCACTCTCGGGGTCTTCCCGGCCCACACAAAACCCATGATGCTCTTTTCAATCCTTTTTAAAAAAGCCTTCGTGATCACCACCGGGAGGCACTGAAACACAAAGAGGAATCTCGGGAGGACCACCATCTTAACCGCCTGCACCCTCCCTGCCAGTAACAGGGATACCATATCCCATCTCTTGAAATCCTCCTCAATTTGTTCCACCAACCGCGTTAAATTTAACCTATGCAATGTGCCCCAATTCTTGGCTATCTGGATCCCCAGGTAACGAAAGTCCCTTGTTACCTTCCTCAACGGTAGGTCCTCTATTTCTCTACTCTGCTCCCCTGGATGCACCACAAACAACTCACTTTTCCCCATGTTCAATTTATACCCTGAAAAATCCCCAAACTCCCCAAGTATCCGCATTATTTCTGGCATCCCCTCCGCCGGGTCTGCCACGTATAGTAGCAAATCGTCCGCATACAAAGATACCCGGTGTTCTTCTCCTCCTCTAAGTACTCCCCTCCACTTCTTGGAACCCCTCAACGCTATCGCCAGGGGCTCAATCGCCAGTGCAAACAATAATGGGGACAGAGGGCATCCCTGCCTTGTCCCTCTATGGAGCCGAAAATATGCAGATCCCCATCCATTCGTGACCACGCTCGCCATCGGGGCCCTATACAACAGCTGCACCCATCTAACATACCCCTCTCCAAAACCAAATCTCCTCAACACCTCCCACAAATAATCCCACTCCACTCTATCAAATGCTTTCTCGGCATCCATCGCCACTACTATCTCCGTTTCCCCCTCTGGTGGGGCCATCATCATTACCCCTAACAGCCTCCGTATATTCGTGTTCAGCTGTCTCCCCTTCACAAACCCAGTTTGGTCCTCGTGGACCACCCCCGGGACACATTCCTCTATTCTCATTGCCATTACCTTGGCCAGGATCTTGGCATCTACATTTAGGAGGGAAATAGGTCTATAGGACCCGCATTGTAGCGGGTCCTTTTCCTTCTTTAAGAGAAGCGATATCGTTGCTTCAGACATAGTCGGGGGCAGTTGTCCCCTTTCCTTTGCCTCATTAAAGGTCCTCGTCAATACCGGGGCGAGCAAGTCCACATATTTTCTATAGAATTTGACTGGGAATCCATCCGGTCCCGGGGCCTTTCCCGCCTGCATGCTCCTAATTCCTTTCACCACTTCTTCTACCTCGATCTGTGCTCCCAGTCCCACCCTTTCCTGCTCTTCCACCTTGGGAAATTCCAGCCGATCCAAGAAGCCCATCATTCTCTCCCTCCCATCCGGGGGTTGAGCTTCATATAATTTTTTATAAAATGTCTTGAACACTCCATTCACTCTCTCCGCTCCCCGCTCCATCTCTCCTTCCTCATCCCTCACTCCCCCTATTTCCCTCGCTGCTCCCCTTTTCCTCAATTGGTGTGCCAGCAACCTGCTCGCCTTCTCCCCATATTCGTACTGTACACCCTGTGCCTTCCTCCATTGTGCCTCTGCAGTGCCCGTAGTCAGAAAGTCAAATTCTACATGTAGTCTTTGCCTTTCCCTGTACAGTCCCTCCTCCGGTGCTTCCGCATATTGTCTGTCCACCCTCAAAAGTTCTTGCAGCAACCGCTCCCGTTCCTTACTCTCCTGCTTCCCTTTATGTGCCCTTATTGATATCAGCTCCCCTCTAACCACCGCCTTCAGCGCCTCCCAGACCACTCCCACCTGGACCTCCCCATTATCATTGAGTTCCAAGTACTTTTCAATGCACCCCCTCACCCTTAGACACACCCCCTCATCTGACATTAGTCCCATGTCCATTCTCCAGGGTGGGCGCCCTCCTGTTTCCTCCCCTATCTCCAAGTCTACCCAGTGTGGAGCATGATCCGAAATGGCTATAGCCGTATACTCCGTTCCCCTCACCTTCGGGATCAACGCCCTTCCCAGCACAAAAAAGTCTATTCGCGAGTAGACTTTATGGACATAGGAGAAAAACGAGAACTCCTTACTCCTAGGTCTGCTAAATCTCCACGGGTCTACACCTCCCATCTGCTCCATAAAATCTTTAAGTACCTTGGCTGCTGCCGGCCTCCTTCCAGTCCTGGACTTCGACCTATCCAGCCCTGGTTCCAACACCGTATTAAAATCTCCCCCCATTATCAGCTTTCCCATCTCTAGGTCCGGAATGCGTCCTAGCATCCGCCTCATAAAATTGGCATCATCCCAGTTCGGGGCATATACGTTTACCAAAACCACCGTCTCCCCCTGTAGTTTGCCACTCACCATCACGTATCTGCCCCCGTTATCCGCCACTATAGTCTTTGCCTCGAACATTACCCGCTTCCCCACTAATATAGCCACCCCCCTGTTTTTCGCATCTAGCCCCGAATGGAACACCTGCCCCACCCATCCTTTGCGTAGCCTAACCTGGTCTATCAGTTTCAGGTGCGTTTCCTGTAACATAACCACATCTGCCTTAAGTTTCTTAAGGTGTGCGAGTACCCGTGCCCTCTTTATCGGCCTGTTCAGCCCTCTCACGTTCCACGTGATCAGCCGAGTTGGGGGGCTTCCTACCCCCCCCCTTGTCGATTAGCCATTTCCTTTTTCCAGCTCCTCACCCGGTTCCCACGCAGCTGTATCTCCCCCAGGCGGTGCCCCCCCGCCCATCCCCTCCCATACCAGCTTCCCCCTCTCCCCAGCAGCAGCAACCCAGTAATTCCCCCCTCCCACCCCCCCCCGCTAGATCCCCCGCTAGCGTAATTACTCCCCCCATGTTGCTCCCAGAAGTCAGCAAACTCTGGCTGACCTCGGCTTCCCCCCGTGACCTCGGCTCGCACCGTGCGACGCCCCCTCCTTCCTGCTTCTCTATTCCCGCCATGATTATCATAGCGCGGGAACCAAGCCTGCGCTTCTCCCTTGGCCCCGCCCCCAATGGCCAACGCCCCATCTCCTCCACCTCCCCTCCTCCCCCCATCACCACCTGTGGGAGAGAGAAAAGTTACCACATCGCAGGATTAGTACATAAAACTCCTCTTTCCCCCCTTTTTAACCCCCCTCTTCGCCCCCCACATTCGCCCCACCACTTTGTTCAAACGTTCTTTTTAATAACCCGCTCATTCCAGTTTTTCTTCCACAATAAAAGTCCACGCTTCATCCGCCGTCTCAAAGTAGTGGTGCCTCCCTCGATATGTGACCCACAGTCTTGCCGGTTGCAGCATTCCAAATTTTATCTTCTTTTTATGAAGCACCGCCTTGGCCCGATTAAAGCTCGCCCTCCTTCTCGCCACCTCTGCACTCCAGTCTTGATAAACGCGGATCACCGCGTTCTCCCATTTACTGCTCCGAGTTTTCTTTGCCCATCTAAGGACCATTTCTCTATCCTTAAAACGGAGGAATCTCACCACTGTGGCTCTGGGAATTTCTCCTGCTCTCGGTCCTCGCGCCATCACTCAGTATGCTCCCTCCACCTCCAACGGACCCGCCGGGGCCTCCGCTCCCATTAACGAGTGCAGCATCGTGCTCACATATGCCCCGACGTCCGCTCCCTCCACACCTTCAGGGAGACCAAGAATCCTCAGGTTGTTCCTCCTTGCGTTGTTTTCCAGTGCCTCCAACCTTTCCACACATCGTTTCTGATGTGCCTCATGCGTCTCCGTCTTCACCACCAGGCCCTGTATGTCGTCCTCATTCTCGGCTACCTTTGCCTTCACGACCCGAAGCTCTCGCTCCTGGGTCTTTTGCTCCTCCTTTAGCCCTTCAATCGCCTGTAGTATCGGGGCCAACAGCTCTTTCTTCATTTCCTTTTTGAGCTCTTCCACACAGCATTTCAAGAACTCTTGTTGTTCAGGGCCGCATGTTAAACTGCCACCTTCCGACGCCATCTTGGTTTTTGCTTGCCTTCCTTGCCGCTGTTCTAAAGGATCCACTGCAATCCGGCCACTTTCTCCTCCTTTTTTCATCCGTATCCAGGGGGGATTCCCTTCTGGTTTACCGCACAGTGTTTTTAGCCGTCAAAATTGCCGTTGGGGCTCCTATCAAGAGCCCAAAAGTCCGTTTCACCGGGAGCTGCCGAAACGTGCGACTCAGCTGGTCATCGCTGCACCCGGAAGTCCCATTCCATGTTCTAACCACTCTCTGAGTAAAGAACCTACCTCGGACATCCCTCCTATATCTCCCACCCTGAATCTTATAGTTATGTCCCCTTGTAACAGCTACATCCACCCGAGGAAATAGTCTCTGAACGTCCACTCTATCTATCCCCCTCATCGTCTTATAAACCTCTATTAAGTCATCTCTTATCCTCCTCTGCTCCAAAGAGAAAAGCCCTAGCTCCCTCAACCTTTCCTCATAAGACCTATCCTGCAAACCAGGCAGCATCCTGGTAAATCTCCTTTGCACCCTTTCCAATGCTTCCACATCCTTCCTCTAGTGAGGTGACCAGAACTGCACACAATATTCCAAATGTGGTCTCACCAGGGTGCTGTACAGTTGCAGCATAACCCCGCGTCTCTTAAACTCAAGCCCCCTGATAATAAACGCCAACACACTATAATCCTTCTTCACGGCTCTATCCACTTGAGTGGCAACCTTCAGAGATCTGTGGAAATGAACCCCAAGATCTCTCTGTTCCTCCACATTCCTCAGAACCCTGCCGTTGACCCTGTAATCCGCATTCAAATTTTTTCTACCAAAATGAATAACCTCGCACTTATCAGGGTTAAACTCCATCTGCCATTTTTCGGCCCAGCTCTGCATCCTATCAATGTCTCTTTGCAGCCGACAACAGCCCTCCACCTCATCCACTACTCCACCAATCTTGGTGTCATCAGCAAATTTACTGACCCACCCTTCAGCCCCCTCCAAGTCATTGATAAAAATCACAAATAGCGGAGGACCCAGCACTGATCCCTGTGGTACACCGCTGGTAACTGGTCTCCAGTCTGAAAATTTTCCATCCACCACCACCCTCTGTCTTCTATGTGATAGCCAGTTACTCATCCAATTGGCCAAATTTCCCTCTATCCCACACCTCCTTACTTTCTTCATGAGCCGACCATGGGGAACCTTATCAAACGCCTTACTAAAATCCATGTATACGACATCAACTGCTCTACCTTCATGTACACACTTAGTTACCTCCTCAAAGAATTCAATCAAATTTGTGAGGCAAGACTTACCCTTCACAAATCCGTGTTGACTATCCCGGATTAAGCTGCATCTTTCCAAATGGTCATAAATCCTATCCTTCAGAACCTTTTCCATTAACTTACCGACCACCGAAGTAAGACTAACCGGCCTATAATTACCAGGGTCATTCCTATTCCCTTTCTTGAACAGAGGAACAACATTCGCCACTCTCCAGTCCTCTGGCACTATCCCCGTGGACAGCGAGGACCCAAAGATCAAAGCCAAAGGCTCTGCAATCTCATCCCTTGCTTCCCAAAGAATCCTTGGGTATATCCCATCTGGCCCAGGGGACTTGTCGACCCTCAGGTTTTTCAAAATTGCTAATACATCCTTCCTCAGAACATCTACCTCCTCCAGCCTACCTGCCTGAATCACACTCTCATCCTCAAAAACATGGCCCCTCTCCTTGGTGAACACTGAAGAAAAGTATTCATTCAACGCCTCTCCTATTTCTACTGTCCTTGACCAGCCCTACCCTCACCCTGGTCATTCTTTTATTTCTCACATAAGAATAAAAAACCTTGGGGTTTTCCTTCATCCGACCCGCCAAGGACTTCTCATGCCCCCTCCTAGCTCTCCTCAGCCCTTTTTTTCAGCTCATTCCTTGCTCCCTTGTAACCCTCAAGCGACCCTACTGAACCTTATTTTCTCATCCTTCCATACTCTTCTTTTTTCCTCTTGACAAGACATTCGACCTCTTTTGTGAACCATGGTTCCCTCACACGGCCATTTCCTCCCTGCCTGACAGGGACATGCCTGTCAAGGACACGCAGTATTTGTTCCTTGAACATGCTCCACTTTTCATTTGTGCCTTTCCCTAACAGTTTCTGTTCCCATCTTATGCTCCCTAATTCTTGCCTAATCGCATCATAATTACCCCTCTCCCAATTATAAACCTTGCCCTGCCGTATGGCCCTATCCCTCTCCATTGCAATAGTGAAAGACACCGAATTGTGGTCACTATCTCCAAAGTGCTCTCCCACAAACAAATCTAACACTTGTCCCGGTTCATTACCCAGTACCAAATCCAATGTGGCCCCCCCTCTTGTCGCCCTATCCACATATTGTGTCAGGAAACCCTCCTGCACACACTGTACAAAAACTGCCCCATCCGAACTGTTCGACCTATAGAGGTTCCAATCAATATTTGGAAAGTTAAAGTCACCCATGAGAACTCCCCTGAGACCTCCACACCTATCCATAATCTGTTTTGCAATTCCTTCCTCCACATCTCTATTACTATTTGGGGGCCTATAGAAAACTCCAAACAATGTGACCGCTCCTTTCCTATTTCTAACTTCGGCCCATATTACCTCAGTTGGCAGATCCCCTTCAAACTCCCTTTCTGCAGCCGTTAAACTATCCTTGATTAACAATGCCACTCCTCCACCTCTTTTACCACCTTCCCTACTCTTACTGAAACATCTATACCCCGGAACTTCCAACAACCATTCCTGTCCCTGTTCTAACCATGTCTCCGTAATGCCCACAACATCGTAGTCACAGGTACCAATCCACACTCCAAGTTCACCTACCTTATTCCGGATGCTCCTTGCATTGAAGTAGACACACTTCAACCCACCTTCCTGCCTGCCGGTACACTCCTGCAACCTTGCTACCCTCCTCAGTACCTCACTACTCTCAACACTGGCTTCTGGACTACAGCTCGTTTTCCCATCCCCCTGGCAAATTAGTTGAAACCCCCCCCCCCCCCGAAGAGCCGTAGCAAATTTCCCTCCCAGGATATTGGTGCCCCGCTGGTTCAGGTGCAAACCGTCCTGTCTGTACAGGTCCCACCTTCCCCAGAATGTGCTCCAATTATTCACGTACCTGAAACCCTCCCTCCTACACCATCCCTGCAGCCACGTGTTTATCTGCACTCTCTCCCTGTTCCTCACCTCCCCAGCACGTGGCACCGGCAACAAACCAGAGATGACAACATGGTTTGTCCTGGCTCTCAGCTTCCACCCTAGCTCCCTAAATTCCTGTTTTAAATCCCCATCCTTTCTCTTATCTGTGTCGTTGGTACCGATGTGAACCACGACTTGTGGCTGTTCCCCCTCCCCCTTTAGGATTCTGAAAACACAGACCGAGACGTCACGGACCCTGGCACACGGGAGGCAACATACGATCCGTGAGTCTCTTTCGTTGCCACAAAACCGTCTGTCTATCTGTCCCTCTAACTATCGAGTCCCCAATAACTATTGCTTTCCTGCTCCCCCTCCTTCCCTTCTGAGCCACAGGGACGGACTCAGTGCTGGAGATCCGGTCACCGTGGCTTACCCCTGGTAGGTCGTCCCCCTCAACAGTATCCAAAACGGTAACTTGTTACTGAGGGGAACGACCACAGGGGGTCCCTGTACTGACTGCTTCCTCCCAGCCCCTCTCACCGTCACCCATCTATCTTGATTCTTCGGAGTAACTACATCCCTGAATCTTCTGTCTATGACTACCTCTGCCCCCGAATGATCCGAAGTTCATCCAGCTCCAGTTCCCTAACGCGGTTTCTGAGGAGCTGGAGATTGGTGCACTTCCCACAGGTGAAATCAGCAGGGACACTGACTGCGTCCCCCACCACAAACATTCTGCGGGAGGGACATTGCACTGCCTTCCCTGCCATCCCCCCTAGATGACTTGTGGTCAAGTCAAGCAAAAGAAAGAAAGAAAGATTTTACCTGGTATTCACTCAACCCCTTAGTTTAAAGGAGGTGAAAGGGTGGGGGACACTACAAGTGTCGTGTCTAGGGTTTAGGAACCGCCCAACTTAAATACAGGTTAAAATAAAACACTTAACCAGCAACCACTGCGCTCCACACGAGAACAGCAATCAGCTGTTGGGCCTGCGCAAACAATTTAAATCTTTACTACTTAGCAGTCACTCTGTCCTCACTCCAACCGGATTCAGCTGGAAACTCCCAACAGTAAGTTTTAAAAAAATATTTACCCTCCTTCTCAGCAAGCACTCACTCAGCAACCACTGCGCCCCGCACGATAACAGCAATCAGCAATGATCTTGACAGGTTGGGCGAGTGGGCAAACCAATGGCAGATGCAGTATAATTTGGATAAGTGTGAGGTTATTCACTTTGGAGGCAAAAACAGGAAGGCAGATTACTACCTGAATGGTTGTAAATTGGGAGAGGGGAGTGTGCAGCGGGACCTGGGTGTCCTTGTACACCAGTCGCTGAAGGTAAGCATGCAGGTGCAGCAGGCGGTAAAGAAGGCTAATGGTATGTTGGCCTTCATTGCAAGAGGTTTCGAGTATAGAAGCAGGGATGTGTTGCTGCAATTGTACAGGACCTTGGTGAGGCCACACTTGGAGTATTGTGGGCAGTTTTGGTCTCCTTCTCTGAGGAAGGATGTTCTTGCTCTCGAGGGAGCGCAGCGAGGGTTTACCAGACTGATTCCAGGGATGGCAGGACTGTCATATGAGGAGAGAGTGACTGGGTTGGGATTGTTCTCGCTGGAGTTCAGAAGAATGAGGGGGGATCTCACAGAGACTATAAAATTCTAACAGGACTGGACAGGGTAGATGCAGGGAAGATGTTACCAATGATGGGTGTGTCCAGAACCAGGGGTCACAGTCTGAGGATTCAGGGTAAACCATTTCGGACAGAGATAAGAAGACATTTTTTCACACAGAGTGGTGAAAACTTACCACCGGAAGTAGTTGATGCTAAAACTTTGAATATATTCAAGAGGCGGCTGGATATCGCACTTGGGGAGAATGGGATCAAAGGCTATGGGGAGAAAGCAGGATTAGGCTATTGAGTTGGATGATCAGCCATGATGGTGATGAATGGCGGAGCAGGCTCGAAGGGCCAAAAGGCCTCCTCCTGCTCCTATCTTCTGTGTATCTATGTCATTAGGAATGTGCACCACATTCTGGATCTCATAGCGATGGCCACATTCCATGAAAGAATAAAAAGGTAAAAAGTTGGAGAGATCTTTCAAAGAGCTGGTGCAGGAATGGGGGTTAAACAGAACCTTTCTTTGCTGTCTGATTCTGTATAAAATTCCCTTTGAAAGATTGTTATTGAATCTGCATTGCACCCTTTTCAGCCAGCGCACATTTTCATCTCACCTTTTTGCATTTTTTTACCGATTCTCTTCAATCTCTTTGTGTCCCCCTAGTTAACAACCCCTCCTGCCACTGGAAACATTTCCTCCTCATTTACTCGATTCAAACCCCCTGATAATCTGAAGGGTGTTAAATTCAGAGTCCAGAGAAGCTGTGCTAAGTTGCGATGTGTATTGTATTGTGATGATTATACAATAGAGATGAAGGAATGTAAGACAGAGATTCAGAGACAGGTGATTGAACAAGGTGGGTAGGTTAATACCTGAGAAGGGCTGTCAGTATTTATCTGTGCTATGCTGTTTTGAACTGATTGTTTTATTTATTTTCTCACTGCAGGTCATTCTGATCCTGTTTCCTACACCATTTCCTCTGGAGATCCCAATGGCTACTTTGCGGTTGGTGTTGGCTCGGGCGTGATCCGGACAAGTATCCCCCTGGACCATGAATCCCACCCTGTTGTGATTCTGGATGTTCAAGCGTACAGTGGATCTCCCCCTGCGTACAGCAGTACAAAGGTCAAGATCACAATCTCTGACATCAACGATAACACACCAACATTCCCCACCTCCTCCGAATCCATTCTCGTCCCGGAGAACACCGAGATTGGCTCCCTCATCTATACGGTCAATGCAGAGGACCAGGATAGTGGAGCCAATGGGCAAGTGCAGTTTGACATTGTTTCTACCGCAGAGAGAACGTTCAGCATCGACCGATCTTCCGGAAAGCTCCGTGTGATCGGACCGTTGAGCTACGAGATGGTCTCACATTATGAGCTGAAAATTGTGGCCAAGGACAATGGCGCCCCGCAGCTCAGCTCCACCTTCACTTTAATGGTCCATGTTCAGGATGCGAGCGATAATGCCCCAATCTTCGACACTTTGACCTATAGGGTTGAGGTCAAGGAAGGGACACCTGTCAACACTCGGTTTCTTCAGGTCCGTGCACTGATCCAGGACAGAGGGACCCACATCACTTACCATCTGCGTTCTGATGGAGACGCAGCCAATTTTGGAATAGTGCCTGAGAGTGGCTGGGTGTATGTGAAAAGCGCTCTTGATCGTGAAAACAAAGACCTGTTTAGTCTGACTGTTGTGGCTTCCAGTGATGAGGGAGACCAGAAAAAAACAGGGACGACGATGGTGAGAGTTTGTGTCACTGATGAGAATGACAATGCTCCAAAACTCATGGAGAACCGATATTTCTTCACAGTCCAGGAGAACATACCACCCTCATCCACCATTGGACGTATCCTAGCAACGGATCGAGATCATGGGATAAACAGCAAACTGAGCTACAGACTGTTCCCAGCTCACTCGAGCTTTCACATCAACTCACTGACGGGTAATCAACATAGACTCACTTAGACAGCACCATCTGATTGTGTGAAGGTTCAGTCACCCAGCAACGAACCACAAGGCAGTGCTGCAGTATTCAGCACCAGAGTCCCAGAGTTAGAAAGGGAGGAAATCAGCCAGGGTTCCTGCTCCTGATCACTGTCCAGTGATCCCTGGGTTAGAGAGAAGGGGGAACTCAGCCAGGGTTCCTGCTCCTGATCACTGTCCAGTGAACCCTGGGTTAGAGAGAGAGGGGAAATCAGCCAGGGTTCCTGCTCCTGATCACTGTCCAGTGATCCCTGGGTTAGAGAGAGAGGGGAAATCAGCCAGGGTTCCTGCTCCTGATCACTGTCCAGTGATCCCTGGGTTAGAGAGAAGGGGGAACTCAGCCAGGGTTCCTGCTCCTGATCACTGTCCAGTGAACCCTGGGTTAGAGAGAGAGGGGAAATCAGCCAGGGTTCCTGCTCCTGATCACTGTCCAGTGATCCCTGGGTTAGAGAGAGAGGGGAAATCAGCCAGGGTTCCTGCTCCTGATCACTGTCCAGTGAACCCTGGGTTAGAGAGAGAGGGGAAATCAGCCAGGGTTCCTGCTCCTGATCACTGTCCAGTGATCCCTGGGTTAGAGAGAGAGGGGAAATCAGCCAGGGTTCCTGCTCCTGATCACTGTCCAGTGATCCCTGGGTTAGAGAGAGAGGGGAAATCAGCCAGGGTTCCTACTCCTGATCACTGTCCAGTGATCCCTGGGTTAGAGAGAGAGAGAGAGGGGAAATCATCCAGGATTCCTGCTCCCGATCACTGTCCAGTGATCCCTGGGTTAGAGAGAGAGAGGGGAAATCAGCCAGGGTGCCTGCTCCTGATCACTGTCCAGTGATCCCTGGGTTAGAGAGGGAGGGGGGAAATCAGCCAGGGTTCCTGCTCCTGATCACTGTCCAGTGATCCCTGGGTTAGAGAGAGAGGGGGGAAATCAGCCAGGGTTCCTACTCCTGATCACTGTCCAGTGATCCCTGGGTTAGAGAGAGAGAGAGAGAGGGGAAATCATCCAGGATTCCTGCTCCCGATCACTGTCCAGTGATCCCTGGGTTAGAGAGAGAGAGGGGAAATCAGCCAGGGTGCCTGCTCCTGATCACAGTCCAGTGATCCATGGGTTAGAGAGAGTGGGGAAATCAGCCAGGGTTCCTGCTCCTGATCACTGTCCAGTGATCCCTGGGTTAGAGAGAGAGAGAGGGGAAATCAGCCAGGGTTCCTGCTCCTGATCACTGTCCAGTGATCCCTGGGTTAGAGAGAGAGAGAGAGAGAGGTGAAATCAGCCAGGGTTCCTGCTCCTGATCACTGTACAGTGATCCCTGGGTTAGAGAGAGAGGGGAAATCTGCCAGGGTTCCTGCTCCTGATCACTGTCCAGTGATCCCTGGGTTAGAGAGAGAGGGGAAATCAGCCAGGGTTCCTGCTCCTGATCACTGTCCAGTGATCCCTGGGTTAGAGAGAGAGGGGAAATCAGCCAGGGTTTTTGCTCCTAATCACTGTCCAGTGATCCCTGGGTTAGAGAGAGAGAGGGGAAATCAGCCAGGGATCCTGCTCCTGATCACTGTCCAGTGATCCCTGGGTTAGAGAGAGAGGGGAAATCAGCCAGGGTTCCTGCTCCTGATCACTGTCCAGTGATCCCTGGGTTAGAGAGAAGGGGGAAATCAGCCAGGGTTCCTGCTCCTGATCACTGTCCAGTGATCCCTGGGTTAGAGAGAGAGAGGGGAAATCAGCCAAGGTTCCTGCTCCTGATCACTGTCCAGTGATCCCTGGGTTAGAGAGAGAGGGGGGAAATCAGCCAGGGTTCCTGCTCCTGATCACTGTCCAGTGATCCCTGGGTTAGAGAGAGAGGGGAAATCAGCCAGGGTTCCTACTCCTGATCACTGTCCAGTGATCCCTGGGTTAGAGAGAGAGAGAGAGGGGAAATCATCCAGGATTCCTGCTCCCGATCACTGTCCAGTGATCCCTGGGTTAGAGAGAGAGAGGGGAAATCAGCCAGGGTTCCTGCTCCTGATCACAGTCCAGTGATCCCTGGGTTAGAGAGAGTGGGGAAATCAGCCAGGGTTCCTGCCCCTGATCACTGTCCAGTGATCCCTGGGTTAGAGAGAGGGGAAATCAGCCAGGGTTCCTGCTCCTGATCACTGTCCAGTGATCCCTGGGTTAGAGAGAGAGGGGAAATCAGCCAGGGTTCCTGCTCCTGATCACTGTCCAGTGATCCCTGGGTTAGAGAGAGAGGGGAAATCAGCCAGGGTTCCTGCTCCTGATCACTGTACAGTGATCCCTGGGTTAGAGAGAAGGGGGAAATCAGCCAGGGTTCCTGCTCCTGATCACTGTCCAGTGATCCCTGGGTTAGAGAGAGAGAGGGGAAATCAGCCAGGGTTCCTGCTCCTGATCACTGTCCAGTGATCCCTGGGTTAGAGAGAGAGGGGGGAAATCACCCAGAGTTCCTGCTCCTGATCACTGTCCAGTGATCCCTGGGTTAGCGAGAGAGGGGGGAAATCAGCCAGGGTTCCTACTCCTGATCACTGTCCAGTGATCCCTGGGTTAGAGAGCGAGAGAGAGGGGAAATCATCCAGGATTCCTGCTCCCGATCACTGTCCAGTGATCCCTGGGTCAGAGAGAGAGAGGGGAAATCTGCCAGGGTTCTTGCTCCTGATCACTGTCCAGTGATCCCTGGGTTAGAGAGAGAGGGGAAATCAGCCAGGTTCTTGCTCCTGATCACTGTCCAGTGATCCCTGGGTTAGACTGAGGGGAAATCAGCCAGGGTTCCTGCTCCTGATCACTGTCCAGTGATCCCTGGTTAGAGAGAGAGGGGATATCAGCCAGGTTCTTGCTCCAGATCACTGTCCAGTGATCCCTGGGTTAGAGAGAGAGAGAGGGGAAATCAGCCAGGGCTCCTGCTCCTGATCACTGTCCAGTGATCCCTGCGTTAGAGAGTGAAAGGGGAAATCAGCCAGGGTTCCTGCTCCTGATCACTGTCCAGTGATCCCTGGGTTAGAGATAGAGGGGAAATCACCCAGGGTTCCTGCTCCTGATCACTGTCCAGTGATCCCTGGTTTAGAGAGAGAGAGGGGAAATCATCCAGGGTTCCTGCTCCTGATCACTGTCCGGTGATCCCTCAGTTAGAGAGAGAGGAAATCAGCCAGGGTTCCTGCTCCTGATCACTGTCCAGTGATCCCTGGGTTAGAGAGAGAGGGGAAATCAGCCAGGGTTCCTGCTCCTGATCACTGTCCAGTGATCCCTGGGTTAGAGAGAGAGGGGAAATCAGCCAGGATTCCTGCTCCTGATCACTGTCCAGTGATCCCTTGGTTAGAGAGAGAGTGGGGAAATCAGCCAGGGTTCCTGCTCCTGATCACTGTCCCGTGATCCCTGGGTTAGAGAGAGAGGGGAAATCAGCCAGGATTCCTGCTCCTGATCACTGTCCGGTGATCCCTCAGTTAGAGAGAGAGGAAATCAGCCAGGGTTCCTGCTCCTGATCACTGTCCAGTGATCCCTGGGTTAGAGAGAGAGGGGAAATCAGCCAGGGTTCCTGCTCCTGATCACTGTCCAGTGATCCCTGGGTTAGAGAGAGAGGGGAAATCAGCCAGGATTCCTGCTCCTGATCACTGTCCAGTGATCCCTTGGTTAGAGAGAGAGTGGGGAAATCAGCCAGGGTTCCTGCTCCTGATCACTGTCCCGTGATCCCTGGGTTAGAGAGAGGGGAAATCAGCCAGGGTTCCTGCTCCTGATCACTGTCCAGTGATCCCTGGGTTAGAGAGAGAGAGAGGGGCAATCAGCCAGGGCTCCTGCTCCTGATCACTGTCCAGTGATCCCTGGGTTAGAGAGAGAGGGAAAATCAGCCAGGGTTCCTGCTCCTGATCACTGTCCAGTGATCCCTGGGTTAGAGAGAGAGAGAGGGGCAATCAGCCAGGGCTCCTGCTCCTGATCACTGTCCAGTGATCCCTGGGTTAGAGAGAGAGGGAAAATCAGCCAGGGTTCCTGCTCCTGATCACTGTCCAGTGTTCCCTGGGTTAGAGAGAGAGAGGAAATCAGCCAGGGTCCCGCTCCTGATCACTGTCCAGTTATCGCTGGGTTAGAGAGAGAGGGGAAATCAGCCAGGGTTCTTGCTCCTCATCACTGTCCAGTAATCCCTGAGTTAGAGAGAGAGGAGAAATCAGCCAGGGTTCCTGCTCCTGATCACTGTCCAGTGATCCCTGGGTTAGAGAGAGAGAGGGGAAATCAGCCAGGGTTTCTCCTCCCAGTGATCCCCGGGTTAGAGAGAGAGGGGAAATCAGCCAGGGTTCCTGCTCCTGATCACTGTCCAGTGATCCCTGTGTTAGAGAGAGAGAGGGGAAATCAGCCAGGGTTCCTGCTCCTGATCACTGTCCAGTGATCCCTGGGTTAGAGAGAGAGAGGGGAAATCAGCCAGGGTTCCTGCTCCTGATCACTGTCCAGTGATCCCTGGGTTAGAGAGAGAGGGGAAATCAGCCAGGGTTCCTGCTCCTGATCACTGTCCGGTGATCCCTCAGTTCGAGAGAGAGGGGAAATCAGCCAGGGTTCCTGCTCCTGATCACAGTCCAGTGATCCATGGGTTAGAGAGAGTGGGGAAATCAGCCAGGGGTCCTGCTCCTGATCACTGTCCTGTGATCCCTGGGTTAGAGAGAGAGAGGGGAAATCAGCCAGGGTGCCTGCTCCTGATCACAGTCCAGTGATCCATGGGTTAGAGAGAGTGGGGAAATCAGCCAGGGTTCCTGCTCCTGATCACTGTCCAGTGATCCCTGGGTTAGAGAGAGAGAGAGGGGAAATCAGCCAGGGTGCCTGCTCCTGATCACAGTCCAGTGATCCCTGGGTTAGAGAGAGAGAGAGAGAGGGGAAATCAGCCAGGGTTCCTGCTCCTGATCACAGTCCAGTGATCCATGGGTTAGAGAGAGTGGGGAAATCAGCCAGGGTTCCTGCTCCTGATCACTGTCCAGTGATCCCTGGGTTAGAGAGAGAGAGAGAGAGGGGAAATCAGCCAGGGTTCCTGCTCCTGATCACTGTACAGTGATCCCTGGGTTCGAGAGAGAGGGGTAATCTGCCAGGGTTCCTGCTCCTGATCACTGTCCAGTGATCCCTGGGTTAGAGAGAGAGGGGAAATCAGCCAGGGTTCCTGCTCCTTATCACTGTCCAGTGATCCCTGGGTTAGAGAGAGAGGGGAAATCAGCCAGGGTTCTTGCTCCTAATCACTGTCCAGTGATCCCTGGGTTAGACTGAGGGGAAATCAGCCAGGGTTCCTGCTCCTGATCACTGTCCAGTGATCCCTGGGTTAGAGAGAGAGGGGAATCACCCAGGGTTCCTGCTCCTGATCACTGTCCAGTGATCCCTGGGTTAGAGAGAGAGAGGAGAAATCAGCCAGGGTTCCTGCTCCTGATCACTGTCCAGTGATCCCTGGGTTAGAGAGAGAGGGGAAATCAGCCAGGGTTCCTGCTCCTGATCACTGTCCAGTGATCCCTGGCTTAGAGAGAGAGAGAGAGGGGAAATCATCCAGGATTCCTGCTCCCGATCACTGTCCAGTGATCCCTGGGTTAGAGAGAGAGAGGGGAAATCAGCCAGGGTTCCTGCTCCTGATCACAGTCCAGTGATCCCTGGGTTAGAGAGAGAGGGGAAATCAGCCAGGGTTCCTACTCCTGATCACTGCCCAGTGATCCCTGGGTTAGAGAGAGAGAGAGGGGGGAAATCATCCAGGATTCCTGCTCCCGATCACTGTCCAGTGATCCCTGGGTTAGAGAGAGAGAGGGGAAATCAGCCAGGGTTCCTGCTCCTGATCACAGTCCAGTGATCCCTGGGTTAGAGAGAGTGGGGAAATCAGCCAGGGTTCCTGCCCCTGATCACTGTCCAGTGATCCCTGGGTTAGAGAGAGAGAGGGGAAATCAGCCAGGGTTCCTGCTCCTGATCACTGTCCAGTGATCCCTGGGTTAGAGAGAGAGAGGGGAAATCAGCCAGGGTTCCTGCTCCTGATCACTGTCCAGTGATCCCTGCGTTAGAGAGAGAGGGGAAATCAGCCAGGTTCTTGCTCCTGATCACTGTCCAGTGATCCCTGGGTTAGACTGAGGGGAAATCAGCCAGGGTTCCTGCTCCTGATCACTGTCCAGTGATCCCTGGTTAGAGAGAGAGGGGAAATCAGCCAGGTTCTTGCTCCTGATCACTGTCCAGTGATCCCTGGTTAGACTGAGGGGAAATCAGCCAGGGTTCCTGCTCCTGATCACTGTCTAGTGATCCCTGGGTTAGAGAGAGAGAGGGGAAATCAGCCAGGGTTCCTGCTCCTGATCACTGTCCAGTGATCCCTGGGTTACAGAGTGAAAGGGGAAATCAGCCAGGGTTCCTGCTCCTGATCACTGTCCAGTGATCCCTGGGTTAGAGATAGAGGGGAAATCACCCAGGGTTCCTGCTCCTGATCACTGTCCAGTGATCCCTGGTTTAGAGAGAGAGAGGGGAAATCAACCAGGGTTCCTGCTCCTGATCACTGTCCGGTGATCCATCAGTTAGAGAGAGAGGGGAAATCAGCCAGGGTTTCTGCTCCTGATCACTGTGCAGTGATCACTGGGTTCGAGAGAGAGAGGGGAAATCAGCCAGGATTCCTGCTCCTGATCACTGTCCAGTGATCCCTGGGTTAGAGAGAGACGGGAAATCAGCCAGGGTGCTTGCTCCTGATCACTGTCCAGTGATCGTTGGGTTCTAGAGAGGGGAAATCAGCCAGGGTTCCTGCTCCTGATCACTGTCCAGTGATCCTGGGTTAGAGAGAGAGAGAGGAAATCAGCCAGGGTTCCTGCTCCTGATCACTGTCCAGTGATCCCTGGGTTAGAGAGAGAGAGAGGGGAAATCTGCCAGGGTTCCTGCTCCTGATCACTGTCCAGTGATCCCTGGGTTAGAGAGAGAGGGGAAATCAGCCAGGGTTCCTGCTCCTTATCACTGTCCAGTGATCCCTGGGTTAGAGAGAGAGGGGAAATCAGCCAGGGTTCTTGCTCCTAATCACTGTCCAGTGATCCCTGGGTTAGACTGAGGGGAAATCAGCCAGGGTTCCTGCTCCTGATCACTGTCCAGTGATCCCTGGGTTAGAGAGAGAGGAGAATCACCCAGGGTTCCTGCTCCTGATCACTGTCCAGTGATCCCTGGGTTAGAGAGAGAGAGGGGAAATCAGCCAGGGTTCCTGCTCCTGATCACTGTCCAGTGATCCCTGGGTTAGAGAGAGAGGGGAAATCAGCCAGGGTTCCTGCTCCTGATCACTGTCCAGTGATCCCTGGCTTAGAGAGAGAGAGAGAGGGGAAATCATCCAGGATTCCTGCTCCCGATCACTGTCCAGTGATCCCTGGGTTAGAGAGAGAGAGGGGAAATCAGCCAGGGTTCCTGCTCCTGATCACTGTCCAGTGATCCCTGGGTTAGAGAGAGAGGGGAAATCAGCCAGGGTTCCTACTCCTGATCACTGCCCAGTGATCCCTGGGTTAGAGAGAGAGAGAGAGGGGAAATCATCCAGGATTCCTGCTCCCGATCACTGTCCAGTGATCCCTGGGTTAGAGAGAGAGGGGGGAAATCAGCCAGGGTTCCTGCTCCTGATCACAGTCCAGTGATCCCTGGGTTAGAGAGAGTGGGGAAATCAGCCAGGGTTCCTGCCCCTGATCACTGTCCAGTGATCCCTGGGTTAGAGAGAGAGAGGGGAAATCAGCCAGGGTTCCTGCTCCTGATCACTGTCCAGTGATCCCTGGGTTAGAGAGAGAGAGGGGAAATCAGCCAGGGTTCCTGCTCCTGATCACTGTCCAGTGATCCCTGGTTTAGAGAGAGAGGGGAAATCAGCCAGGTTCTTGCTCCTGATCACTGTCCAGTGATCCCTGGGTTAGACTGAGGGGAAATCAGCCAGGGTTCCTGCTCCTGATCACTGTCCAGTGATCCCTGGTTAGAGAGACAGGGGAAATCAGCCAGGGTTCCTGCTCCTGATCACTGTCTAGTGATCCCTGGGTTAGAGAGAGAGAGGGGAAATCATCCAGGGTTCCTGCTCCTGATCACTGTCCAGTGATCCCTGAGTTAGAGAGAGAGAGGGGAAATCAGCCAGGGTTCCTGCTCCTGATCACTGTCCAGTGATCCCTGGGTTAGAGATAGAGGGGAAATCACCCAGGGTTCCTGCTCCTGATCACTGTCCAGTGATCCCTGGTTTAGAGAGAGAGAGGGGAAATCAACCAGGGTTCCTGCTCCTGATCACTGTCCGGTGATCCATCAGTTAGAGAGAGAGGGGAAATCAGCCAGGGTTTCTGCTCCTGATCACTGTGCAGTGATTACTGGGTTCGAGAGAGAGAGGGGAAATCAGCCAGGATTCCTGCTCCTGATCACTGTCCAGTGATCCCTGGGTTAGAGAGAGACGGGAAATCAGCCAGGGTTCTTGCTCCTGATCACTGTCCAGTGATCGTTGGGTTCTAGAGAGGGGAAATCAGCCAGGGTTCCTGCTCCTGATCACTGTCCAGTGATCCTGGGTTAGAGAGAGAGAGAGAGGAAATCAGCCAGGGTTCCTGCTCCTGATCACTGTCCAGTGATCCCTGGGTTAGAGAGAGAGAGAGGGGAAATCTGCCAGGGTTCCTGCTCCTGATCACTGTCCAGTGATCCCTGGGTTAAAGAGAGAGGGGAAATCAGCCAGGGTTCCTGCTCCTTATCACTGTCCAGTGATCCCTGGGTTAGAGAGAGAGGGGAAATCAGCCAGGGTTCTTGCTCCTAATCACTGTCCAGTGATCCCTGGGTTAGACTGAGGGGAAATCAGCCAGGGTTCCTGCTCCTGATCACTGTCCAGTGATCCCTGGGTTAGAGAGAGAGGGGAATCACCCAGGGTTCCTGCTCCTGATCACTGTCCAGTGATCCCTGGGTTAGAGAGAGAGAGGGGAAATCAGCCAGGGTTCCTGCTCCTGATCACTGTCCAGTGATCCCTGGGTTAGAGAGAGAGGGGAAATCAGCCAGGGTTCCTGCTCCTGATCACTGTCCAGTGATCCCTGGCTTAGAGAGAGAGAGAGAGGGGAAATCATCCAGGATTCCTGCTCCCGATCACTGTCCAGTGATCCCTGGGTTAGAGAGAGAGAGGGGAAATCAGCCAGGGTTCCTGCTCCTGATCACAGTCCAGTGATCCCTGGGTTAGAGAGAGAGGGGAAATCAGCCAGGGTTCCTACTCCTGATCACTGCCCAGTGATCCCTGGGTTAGAGAGAGAGAGAGAGGGGAAATCATCCAGGATTCCTGCTCCCGATCACTGTCCAGTGATCCCTGGGTTAGAGAGAGAGAGGGGAAATCAGCCAGGGTTCCTGGTCCTGATCACAGTCCAGTGATCCCTGGGTTAGAGAGAGTGGGGAAATCAGCCAGGGTTCCTGCCCCTGATCACTGTCCAGTGATCCCTGGGTTAGAGAGAGAGAGGGGAAATCAGCCAGGGTTCCTGCTCCTGATCACTGTCCAGTGATCCCTGGGTTAGAGAGAGAGAGGGGAAATCAGCCAGGGTTCCTGCTCCTGATCACTGTCCAGTGATCCCTGGTTAGAGAGAGAGGGGAAATCAGCCAGGTTCTTGCTCCTGATCACTGTCCAGTGATCCCTGGGTTAGACTGAGGGGAAATCAGCCAGGGTTCCTGCTCCTGATCACTGTCTAGTGATCCCTGGGTTAGAGAGAGAGAGGGGAAATCAGCCAGGGTTCCTGCTCCTGATCACTGTCCAGTGATCCCTGAGTTAGAGAGAGAGAGGGGAAATCAGCCAGGGTTCCTGCTCCTGATCACTGTCCAGTGATCCCTGGGTTAGAGAGTGAAAGGGGAAATCAGCCAGGGTTCCTGCTCCTGATCACTGTCCAGTGATCCCTGGGTTAGAGAGTGAAAGGGGAAATCAGCCAGGGTTCCTGCTCCTGATCACTGTCCAGTGATCCCTGGTTAGAGATAGAGGGGAAATCACCCAGGGTTCCTGCTCCTGATCACTGTCCAGTGATCCCTGGTTTAGAGAGAGAGAGGGGAAATCAACCAGGATTCCTGCTCCTGATCACTGTGCAGTGATCACTGGGTTCGAGAGAGAGAGGGGAAATCAGCCAGGATTCCTGCTCCTGATCACTGTCCAATGATCCCTGGGTTAGAGAGAGACGGGAAATCAACCAGGGTTCTTGCTCCTGATCACTGTCCAGTGATCGTTGGGTTCTAGAGAGGGGAAATCAGCCAGGGTTCCTGCTCCTGATCACTGTCCAGTGATCCCTGGGTTAGAGAGAGAGAGAGGGGCAATCAGCCAGGGTTCCTGCTCCTGATCACTGTCCAGTGATCCCTGGGTTAGAGAGAGAGCGGAAATCAGCCAGGGTTCCTGCTCCTGATCACTGTCCAGTGATCCCTGGGTTAGAGAGAGAAAGGGGAAATCAGCCAGGGCTCCTGCTCCTGATCACTGTCCAGTGTTCCCTGGGTTAGAGAGAGAGAGGAAATCAGCCAGGGTCCCGCTCCTGATCACTGTCCAGTTATCGCTGGGTTAGAGAGAGAGGGGAAATCAGCCAGGGTTCTTGCTCCTCATCACTGTCCAGTAATCCCTGAGTTAGAGAGAGAGGAGAAATCAGCCAGGGTTCCTGCTCCTGGTCACTGTCCAGTGATCCCTGGGTTAGAGAGAGAGAGGGGAAATCAGCCAGGGTTCCTGCTCCTGATCACTGTCCAGTGATCCCTGGGTTAGAGAGAGAGAGAGAGGGGAAATCACGAAGGATTCCTGCTCCCGATCACTGTCCTGTGGTCCCTGGGTTAGAGAGAGAGAGGGGAAATCAGCCAGGGTGCCTGCTCCTGATCACAGTCCAGTGATCCATGGGTTAGAGAGAGTGGGGAAATCAGCCAGGGTTCCTGCTCCTGATCACTGTCCAGTGATCCCTGGGTTAGAGAGAGAGAGAGAGGAAATCAGCCAGGGTTCCTGCTCCTGATCACTGTCCAGTGTTCCCTGGGTTAGAGAGAGAGAGGGGAAATCATCCAGGGTTCTTGCTCCTAATCACTGTCCAGTGAGCCCTGGGTTAGACTGAGGGGAAATCAGCCAGGGCTCCTGCTCCTGATCACTGTCCAGTGATCCCTGGGTTACAGAGAGAGAGAGAGAGGGGAAATCAGCCAGGGTTCCTGCTCCTGATCACTGTACAGTGACCCCTGGGTTAGAGAGAGAGAGGGGAAATCTGCCAGGGTTCCTGCTCCTGATCACTGTCCAGTGATCCCTGGGTTAGAGAGAGAGAGGGGAAATCATCCAGGGTTCTTGCTCCTAATCACTGTCCAGTGAGCCCTGGGTTAGACTGAGGGGAAATCATCCAGGGCTCCTGCTCCTGATCACTGTCCAGTGATCCCTGCGTTAGCGAGAGAGGGGAAATCAGCCAGGGCTCCTGCTCCTGATCACTGTCCTGTGGTCCCTGGGTTAGAGAGAGAGGGGAATCATCCAGGGTTCCTGCTCCTGATCACTGTCCAGTGATCCCTGGGTTAGAGAGAGAGAGGGGAAATCAGCCAGGGTTCCTGCTCCTGATCACTGTCCAGTGATCCCTGGGTTAGAGAGAGAGGGGAAATCAGCCAGGGTTCCTGCACCTGCTCACTGTCCAGTGATCCCTGGGTTAGAGAGAGAGAGGGGAAATCAGCCAAGGTTCCTGCTCCTGATCACTGTCCAGTGATCCCTGGGTTAGAGAGAGAGAGAGAGGGGAAATCAGCCAGGGTTCCTACTCCTGATCACTGTCCAGTGATCCCTGGGTTAGAGAGAGAGAGAGAGGGGAAATCATCCAGGATTCCTGCTCCCGATCACTGTCCAGTGATCCCTGGGTTAGAGAGAGAGAGGAGAAATCATCCAGGATTCCTGCTCCCGATCACTGTCCAGTGATCCCTGGGTGAGAGAGAGAGAGGGGAAATCAGCCAGGGAACTGCTCCTGATCACAGTCCAGTGATCCCTGGGTTAGAGAGAGAGAGGAGAAATCATCCAGGATTCCTGCTCCCGATCACTGTCCAGTGATCCCTGGGTTAGAGAGAGAGAGGGGAAATCAGCCAGGGTTCCTGCTCCTGATCACTGTCCAGTGATCCCTGGGTTAGAGAGAGTGGAGAAATCAGCCAGGGTTCCTGCCCCTGATCACTGTCCAGTGATCCCTGGGTTAGAGAGAGAGGGGGGAAATCAGCCAGGGCTCCTGCTCCTGATCACTGTCCAGTGATCCCTGGGTTAGAGAGAGAGGGGGGAAATCAGCCAGGGTTCCTACTCCTGATCAATGTCCAGTGATCCCTGGGTTAGAGAGAGAGAGAGAGGGTAAATTATCCAGGATTCCTGCTCCCGATCACTGTCCAGTGATCCCTGGGTTAGAGAGAGAGAGGGGAAATCTGCCAGGGTTCTTGCTCCTGATCACTGTCCAGTGATCCCTGGGTTAGACTGAGGGGAAATCAGCCAGGGTTCCTGCTCCTGATCACTGTCTAGTGATCCCTGGGATAGAGAGAGAGAGGGAAAATCAGCCAGGGTTCCTGCTCCTGATCACTGTCCAGTGATCCCTGGGTTAGAGAGAGAGAGGGGAAATCAGCCAGGGCTCCTGCTCCTGATCACTGTCCAGTGATCCCTGGGTTAGAGAGTGAAAGGGGAAATCAGCCAGGGTTCCTGCTCCTGATCACTGTCCGGTGATCCCTCAGTTAGAGAGAGAGGGGAAATCAGCCAGGGTTCCTGCTCCTGATCACTGTCCAGTGATCACTGGGTTCGAGAGAGAGAGGGGAAATCAGCCAGGATTCCTGCTCCTGATCACTGTCCAGTGATCCCTGGGTGAGAGAGAGAGAGGGGAAATCAGCGAGGGTTTCTGCTCCCAGTGATCCCTGGGTTAGAGAGAGACGGGAAATCAGCCAGGGTTCTTGCTCCTGATCACTGTCCAGTGATCGTTGGGTTCTAGAGAGGGGAAATCAGCCAGGGTTCCTGCTCCTGATCACTGTCCAGTGATCCTGGGTTTGAGAGAGAGAGGGGAAATCAGCCAGGGTTCCTGCTCCTGATCACTGTCCAGTGATCCCTGGCTTAGAGAGAGAGAGGGGAAATCAGCCAGGGTTCCTGCTCCTGATCACTGTCCAGTGATCCCTGGCTTAGAGAGAGAGAGGGGAAATCAGCCAGGGTTCCTGCTCCTGATCACTGTCCAGTGATCCCTGGGTTAGAGAGAGAGGGGAAATCAGCCAGGGTTCATGCTCCTGATTACTGTCCAGTGATCCCTGGGTTAGAGAGAAGGGGGAAATCAGCCAGGGTTCCTGCTCCTGCTCACTGTCCAGTGATCCCTGGGTTAGAGAGAGAGAGAGAGGGGAAATCATCCAGGATTCCTGCTCCCGATCACTGTCCAGTGATCCCTGGGTTAGAGAGAGAGAGGGGAAATCAGCCAGGGTTCCTGCTCCTGATCACTGTCCAGTGATCCCTGGGTTAGAGAGAGAGAGAGAGGGGAAATCATCCAGGATTCCTGCTCCCGATCACTGTCCAGTGATCCCTGGGTTAGAGAGAGAGAGGGGAAATCAGCCAGAGTTCCTGCTCCTGATCACAGTCCAGTGATCCCTGAGTTAGAGAGAGAGAGGGGAAATCAGCCAGGGTTCCTGCTCCTGATCACTGTCCAGTGATCCCTGGGTTAGAGAGAGAGAGGGGAAATCAGCCAGGGTTCCTGCTCCTGATCACTGTCCAGTGATCCCTGGGTTAGAGAGAGAGAGGGAAATCAGCCAGGGTTCCTGCTCCTGATCACTGTCCAGTGATCCCTGGGTTAGAGAGAGAGAGGGGAAATCAGCCAGGGTTCCTGCCCCTGATCACTGTCCAGTGATCCCTGGGTTAGAGAGAGAGAGGGGCGATCAGCCAGGGTTCCTGCTCCTGATCACTGTCCAGTGATCCCTGGGTTAGAGAGAGAGGGGAAATCAGCCAGGGTTCCTGCTCCTGATCACTGTCCAGTGATCCCTGGGTTAGAGAGAAGGGGGAAATCAGCCAGGGTTCCTGCTCCTGATCATAGTCCAGTGATCCCTGGGTTAGAGAGAGAGAGGGGAAATCAGCCAGGGTTCCTGCTCCTGATCACTGTCCAGTGATCCCTGGGTTAGAGAGAGAGGGGGGAAATCAGCCAGGGTTCCTGCTCCTGATCACTGTCCAGTGATCCCTGGGTTCGAGAGAGAGGGGGGAAATCAGCCAGGGTTCCTACTCCTGATCACTGTCCAGTGATCCCTGGGTTAGAGAGAGAGAGAGAGGGGAAATCATCCAGGATTCCTGCTCCCGATCACTGTCCAGTGATCCCTGGGTTAGAGAGAGAGAGGGGAATTCTGCCAGGGTTCTTGCTCCTGATCACTGTCCAGTGATCCCTGCGTTAGAGGGAGAGGGGAAATCAGCCAGGTTCTTGCTCCTGATCACTGTCCAGTGATCCCTGGCTTAGACTGAGGGGAAATCAGCCAGGGTTCCTGCTCCTGATCACTGTCCGGTGATCCCTCAGTTAGTGAGAGAGGGGAAATCAGCCAGGGTTCCTGCTCCTGATGACTGTCCGGTGATCCCTCAGTTAGAGAGAGAGGGGAAATCAGCCAGGGTTCCTGCTCCTGATCACTGTCCAGTGATCCCTGGGTTAGAGAGAGAGAGGGGAAATCAGCCAGGATTCCTGCTCCTGATCACTGTCCAGTGATCCCTGGGTTAGAGGGAGAGAGGGGAAATCAGCGAGGGTTTCTGCTCCCAGTGATCCCTGGGTTAGAGAGAGACGGGAAATCAGCCAGGGTTCCTGCTCCTTATCACTGTCCAGTGATCGTTGGGTTCTAGAGAGGGGAAATCAGCCAGGGTTCCTGCTCCTGATCACTGTCCAGTGATCCTGGGTTAGAGAGAGAGAGGGGAAATCAGCCAGGGTTCCTGCTCCTGATCACTGTCCAGTGATCCTGGGTTAGAGAGAGAGAGGGGAAATCAGCCAGGGTTCCTGCTCCTGATCACTGTCCAGTGATCCCTGGGTTAGAGAGAGAGAGAGGGGCAATCAGCCAGGGTTCCTGCTCCTGATCACTGTCCAGTGATCCCTGGGTTAGAGAGAGAGCGGAAATCAGCCAGGGTTCCTGGTCTTGATCACTGTCCAGTGATCCCTGGGTTAGAGAGAGAAAGGGGAAATCAGCCAGGGCTCCTGCTCCTGATCACTGTCCAGTGTTCCCTGGGTTAGAGAGAGAGAGAAAATCAGCCAGGGTCACGCTCCTGATCACTGTCCAGTTATCGCTGGGTTAGAGAGAGAGGGGAAATCAGCCAGGGTTCTTGCTCCTCATCACTGTCCAGTAATCCCTGAGTTAGAGAGAGAGAGGGGAAATCAGCCAGGGTTTCTGCTCCCAGTGATCCCCGGGTTAGAGAGAGAGGGGAAATCAGCCAGTGTTCCTGCTCCTGATCACTGTCCAGTGATCCCTGGGTTAGAGAGAGAGACGGGAAATCAGCCAGGGTTCCTGCTCCTGATCACTGTCCATTGATCCCTAGGTTAGAGAGAGAGAGGGGAAATCAGCCAGGGTTCCTGCTCCTGATCACTGTCCGGTGATCCCTCAGTTAGAGAGAGAGGGGAAATCAGCCAGGGCTCCTGCTCCTGATCACTGTCCAGTGATCGCTGGGTTGGAGAGAAGGGAAATCAGCCAGGGTTCCGGCTCCTGATCACTGTCCAGTGATCCCTGGGTTAGACAGAGAGGGCAAATCAGATAGGGTTCCTGCTCCTGATCACTGTCCAGTGATCCCTGGGTTAGAGAGAGAGTGGGGAAATCAGCCAGGGTTCCTGCTCCTGATCACTGTCCAGTGATCGCTGGGTTGGAGAGAAGGGAAATCAGGCAGGGTTCCGGCTCCTGATCACTGTCCAGTGATCCCTGGGTTAGAAAGAGAGGGGAAATCAGCCAGGGTTCCTGCTCCTGATCACTGTCCAGTGATCCCTGGGTTAGACAGAGAGGGGAAATCAGCCAGGGTTCCTGCTCCTGATCACTGTCCAGTGATCCCTGGGTTAGAGAGAGAGAGGGGAAATCAGCCAGGGTTCCTGCTCCTGATCATTGTCCAGTGATCCCTGGGTTAGAGAGAGAGGGGAAATCAGCCAGGGTTCCTGCTCCTGATCACTGTCCAGTGATCCCTGGGTTCGATAGAGAGAGGGGAAATCAGCCAGGATTCCTGCTCCTGATCACTGTCCAGTGATCCCTTGGATAGAGATAGAGGGGAAATCAGCCCGGGGTTCCTGCTCCTGATCACTGCCCAGTAATCCCTGAGTTGGATAGAGAGAGGGGAAATCAGCCAGGGTTTCTGCTCCCAGTGATCCCCGGGTTAGAGAGAGAGGGGAAATCAGCCAGGGTTCCTGCTCCTGATCACTGTCCAGTGATCGCTGGGTTAGAGAGAGGGGAAATCAGCCAGGGTTCCTGCTCACGATCACTGTCCAGTGATCGCTGGGTTAGAGAGAGGGGAAATCAGCCAGGGTTCCTGCTCCTGATCACTGTCCAGTGATCCCTGGGTTAGAAAGAGAGGGGAAATCGGCCAGGGTTCCTGCTCCTGATCACTGTCCAGTGATCCCTGGGTTAGAGAGAGAGAGGGGAAATCAGCCAGGGTTCCTGCTCCTGATCACTGTCCAGTGATCCCTGGGTTCAATAGAGAGAGGGGAAATCAGCCAGGATTCCTGCTCCTGATCACTGTCCAGTGATCCCTGGGTTAGAGAGAGAGAGGGGAAATCAGCCAGGGTTCCTGCTCCTGATCACTGTCCAGTGTTCCCTGTGTGAGAGAGAGAGAGAGGGGAAATCAGCCAGGGTTCCTGCTCCTGATCACTGTCCAGTGATCCCTGGGTTAGAGAGAGAGAGGGGAAATCAGCCAGGGTTCCTGCTCCTGATCACTGTCCGGTGATCCCTGGGTTAGAGAGAGAGGGGAAATCAGTCAGGGTTCCTGCTCCTGATCACTGTCCAGTGATCGCTGGGTTGGAGAGAGGGGAAATCAGCCAGGGTTCCTGCTCCTGATCACTGTCCAGTGATCCCTGGTTTAGAGAGAGAGAGGGGAAATCAGCCAGGGTTCCTGCTCCTGATCACTGTCCAGTGATCCCTGGGTTCGATAGAGAGAGGGGAAATCAGCCAGGATTCCTGCTCCTGATCACTGTCCAGTGATCCCTGGGTTCGAGAGAGAGAGGGGAAATCAGCCAGGATTCCTGCTCCTGATCACTGTCCAGTGATCCCTGGGATAGAAAAAGAGGGGAAATCAGCCAGGGTCCCTGCTCCTGATCACTGTCCAGTGATCCCTGGGTTAGAGAGAGAGGGGGGAAATCAGCCAGGGTTCCTGCTCCTGATCACTGTCCAGTGATCCCTGGGTTAGAGATAGAGGGGAAATCAGCCAGGGTTCCTGCTCCTGATCACTGTCCAGTGATCCCTGAGTTAGAGAGAGAGAGGGGAAATCAGCCAGGGATTCTGCTGCCAGTGATCCCCGGGTTATAGAGAGAGGGGAAATCAGCCAGGGTTCCTGCTCCTGATCACTGGCCGGTGATCCCTCAGTTAGAGAGAGAGGGGAAATCAGCCAGTGTTCCTGCTCCTGATCACTGTCCAGTGATCGCTGGGTTAGAGAGACAGAGAGGGGAAATCAGCCAGGGTTCCTGCTCCTGATCACTGTCCAGTGATCCCTGGGTTAGAGAGAGAGAGAGGGGAAATCAGCCAGGGTTCCTGCTCCTGATCACTGTCCAGTGATCCCTGGGTTAGAAAGAGAGGGGAAATCAGCCAGGGTTCCTGCTCCTGATCACTGTCCAGTGATCCCTGGGTTAGAAAGAGAGGGGAAATCAGCTAGGGTTCCTGCTCCTGATCACTGTCCAGTGATCCCTGGGTTAGAGAGAGAGAGGGGAAATCAGCCAGGGTTCCTGCTCCTGATCACTGTCCAGTGATCCTTGGGTTCGATAGAGAGAGGGGAAATCAGCCAGGATTCCTGCTCCTGATCACTGTCCAGTGATCCCTGTGTGAAATCAGCCAGGGTTCCTGCTCCTGATCACTGTCCAGTGATCCCTGAGTTAGAGAGAGAGAGGGGAAATCAGCCAGGGTTTCTGCTCCCAGTGATCCCCGGGTTAGAGAGAGAGGGCAAATCAGCCGGTGTTCCTGCTCCTGATCACTGTCCAGTGATCGCTGGGTTAGAGAGAGGGGAAATCAGCCAGGGTTCCTGCTCCTGATCACTGTCCAGTGATCCCTGGGTTAGACAGAGAGGGGAAATCAGCCAGGGTTCCTGCTCCTGATCACTGTCCAGTGATCCCTGGGTTCGATAGAGAGAGGGGAAATCAGCCAGGATTCCTGCTCCTGATCACTGTCCAGTGATCCCTGTGTTAGAGATAGAGGGGAAATCAGCCAGGGTTCCTGCTCCTGATCACTGTCCAGTGATCCCTGAGTTAGAGAGAGAGAGGGGAAATCAGCCAGGGATTCTGCTGCCAGTGATCCCCGGGTTATAGAGAGAGGGGAAATCAGCCAGGGTTCCTGCTCCTGATCACTGGCCGGTGATCCCTCAGTTAGAGAGAGAGGGGAAATCAGCCAGTGTTCCTGCTCCTGATCACCGTCCAGTGATCGCTGGGTTAGAGAGAGAGAGAGGGGAAATCAGCCAGGGTTCCTGCTCCTGATCACTGTCCAGTGATCCCTGGGTTAGAGAGAGAGAGAGGGGAAATCAGCCAGGGTTCCTGCTCCTGATCACTGTCCAGTGATCCCTGGGTTAGAAAGAGAGGGGAAATCAGCCAGGGTTCCTGCTCCTGATCACTGTCCAGTGATCCCTGGGTTAGACAGAGAGGGGAAATCAGCTAGGGTTCCTGCTCCTGATCACTGTCCAGTGATCCCTGGGTTAGAGAGAGAGAGGGGAAATCAGCCAGGGTTCCTGCTCCTGATCACTGTCCAGTGATCCTTGGGTTCGATAGAGAGAGGGGAAATCAGCCAGGATTCCTGCTCCTGATCACTGTCCAGTGATCCCTGTGTGAAATCAGCCAGGGTTCCTGCTCCTGATCACTGTCCAGTGATCCCTGAGTTAGAGAGAGAGAGGGGAAATCAGCCAGGGTTTCTGCTCCCAGTGATCCCCGGGTTAGAGAGAGAGGGGAAATCAGCCAGGGTTCCTGCTCCTGATCACTGTCCAGTGATCCCTGGGTTAGAGAGAGAGGGGAAATCAGCCAGGGTTCCTGCTCCTGATCACTGTCCAGTGATCCCTGGGTTAGACAGAGAGAGGGGAAATCAGCCAGGGTTCCTGCTCCTGATCACTGTCCAGTGATCCCTGGGTTAGAGAGAGAGAGGGCAAATCAGCCAGGATTCCTGCTCCTGATCACTGTCCAGTGATCCCTGGGTTAGAGAGAGAGGGGAAATCAGCCAGGGTTCCTGCTCCTGATCATTGTCCGGTGATCCCTCAGTTAGAGAGAGATGGGAAATCAGCCAGGGTTCCTGCTCCTGATCACTGTCCAGTGATCCCTGGGTTCGAGAGAGAGAGGGGAAATCAGCCAGAGTTCCTGCTCCTGATCACTGTCCAGTGATCCCTGGGTTAGAGAGAGAGGGGAAATCAGCCAGGGATCCTGCTCCTGATCACTGTCCAGTGATCCCTGGGTTAGAGAGAGGGGAAATCAGCCAAGGTTCCTGCTCCTGGTCACTGTCCGGTGATCCCTCAGTTAGAGAGAGAGGGGAAATCAGCCAGGGTTCCTGCTCCTGATCACTGTCCAGTGATCCCTGGGTTAGACAGAGAGGGGAAATCAGCCAGCGTTCCTGCTCCTGATCACTGTCCAGTGATCCCTGGGTTAGAGAGAGAGAGGGGAAATCAGCCGGTATTCCTGCTCCTGATCACTGTCCATTGATCCCTGGGTTAGAGAGAGAGAGGGGAAATCAGCCAGGGTTCCTGCTCCTGATCACTGTCCAGTGATCCCTGGGTTAGAGAGAGAGAGGGGAAATCAGCCGGTATTCCTGCTCCTGATCACTGTCCATTGATCCCTGGGTTAGAGAGAGAGAGGGGAAATCAGCCAGGGTTCCTGCTCCTGATCACTGTCCAGTGATCCCTGGGTTAGAGAGAGAGGGGAAATCAGCCAGGGTTCCTGCACCTGATCACTGTCCAGTGATCCCTGGGTTAGAGAGAGGGGGGAAATCAGCCAGGTTCTTGCTCCTGATCACTGTCCAGTGATCCCTGGGATAGAGAGAGAGGGGAAATCAGCCAGGGTTCCTGCTCCTGATCACTGTCCAGTGATCCCTGGGTTACAGAGAGAGAGGAAATCAGCCAGGGCTCCTGCTCCTGATCACTGTCCAGTGTTCCCTGGGTTAGAGAGAAAGGGGAAATCAGCCAGGGTTCCTGCACCTGATCACTGTCTAGTGTTCCCTGGGTTAGAGAGAAAGGGGAAATCAGCCAGGGTTCCTGCTCCTGATCACTGTCCAGTGATCCCTGGGTTAGAGAGAGAGAGAGGGGAAATCAGCCAGGGCTCCTGCTCCTGATCACTGTCCAGTGATCCCTGGGTTAGGGAGAGGGAAAATCAGCCAGGGTTCCTGCTCCTGATCACTGTCCAGTGTTCACTGGGTTAGAGAGAAAGGGGAAATCAGCCAGGGTTCCTGCTCCTGATCACTGTCCAGTGATCCCTGGATTATAGAGAGATTGGAAATCAGCAGGGTTCCTGCTCCTGATCACTGTCCAGTGAACCCTGGGTTAGAGAGAAAGGGGAAATCAGCCAGGTTCCTGCTCCTGATCACTGTCCAGTTATCGCTGGGTTAGAGAGAGAGGGGAAATCAGCCAGGGTTCTTCCTCCTGATCACTGTCCAGTAATCCCTGGGTTAGAGAGAGAGGAGAAATCAGCCAGGGTTCTTGCTCCTAATCACTGTCCTGTGATCCCTGAGTTAGAGAGAGGGGGGAAATCAGCCAGGGTTCCTGCTCCTGATCACTGTCCAGTGATCCGTGGGTTAGAGAGAGAGGGGAAATCAGCCAGGGTTCCTGCTCCTGATCACTGTCCAGTGATCCCTGGGTTAGAGAGAGAGAGGGAAAATCAGCCAGGGTTCCTGCTCCTGATCACTGTCCAGTGATCCCTGGGTTAGAGAGAGAGGGGAAATCAGCCAGGGTTCCTGCTCCTGATCACTGTCCAGTGATCCCTGGGTTAGAGAGAGAGAGGGGAAATCAGCCAGCGTTCCTGCTCCTGATCACTGTCCAGTGATCCCTGGGTTAGAGAGAGGGGAAATCAGCCAGGGTACCTGCTCCTGATCACTGTCCAGTGATCCCTGGGTTAAAGAGAGAGAGGGGAAATCAGCCAGAGTTCTTGCTCCTGGTCACTGTCCGGTGATCCCTCAGTTAGAGAGAGAAGGGAAATCAGCCAGTATTCCTGCTCCTGATCACTGTCCAGTGATCCCTGGGTTAAAGAGAGAGAGGGGAAATCAGCCAGAGTTCTTGCTCCTGATCACAGTCCAGTGATCCCTGGGTTAGAGAGAGAGGGGAAATCAGCCAGGGTTCCTGCTCCTGATCACTGTCCAGTGATCCCTGGGTTAGAAAGAGAGGGGAAATCAGCCAGGGTTCCTGCTCCTGATCACTGTCCAGTGATCCCTGGGTTAGACAGAGAGGGGAAATCAGCCAGGGTTCCTGCTCCTGATCACTGTCCAGTGATCCCTGGTTTAGAGAGAGAGAGGGGAAATCAGCCAGGGTTCCTGCTCCTGATCACTGTCCAGTGATCCCTGGGTTCGATAGAGAGAGGGGAAATCAGCCAGGATTCCTGCTCCTGATCAGTGTCCAGTGATCCCTGGGTTCGATAGAGAGAGGGGAAATCAGCCAGGATTCCTGCTCCTGATCACTGTCCAGTGATCCCTGGTTTAGAGAGAGAGAGGGGAAATCAGCCAGAGTTCCTGCTCCTGATCACTGTCCAGTGATCCCTGGGTTCGAGAGAGAGAGGGAAAATCAGCCAGGATTCCTGCTCCTGATCACTGTCCAGTGATCCCTGGGTTAGAGAGAGAGGGGAAATCAGCCAGGGTTCCTGCTCCTGATCACTGTCCAATGATCCCTGGGTTCGAGAGAGAGAGGGGAAATCAGCCAGGATTCCTGCTCCTGATCACTGTCCAGTGATCCCTGGGTTAGAGAGAGAGGGGGGAAATCAGCCGGTATTCCTGCTCCTGATCACTGTCCAGTGATCCCTGGGTTAGAGAGAGAGAGGGGAAATCAGCCAGGGTTCCTGCTCCTGATCACTGTCCAGTGATCCCTGGGTTAGAGAGAGAGAGGAAATCAGCCAGGGTTCCTGCTCCTGATCACTGTCCAGTGATCCCTGGGTTAGAGAGGGAGAGGGGAAATCAGCCGGTATTCCTGCTCCTGATCACTGTCCAGTGATCCCTGGGTTAGAGAGAGAGAGGGGAAATCAGCCAGGGTTCCTGCTCCTGATCACTGTCCAGTGATCCCTGGGTTAGAGAGAGTGGGGAAATCAGCCAGGGTTCCTGCACCTGATCACTATCCAGTATTCCCTGGGTTAGTGAGGGAGAGGAAATCAGCCAGGGCTCCTGCTCCTGATCACTGTCCAGTGTTCCCTGGGAAAGAGACAAAGGGGAAATCAGCCAGGGTTCCTGCTCCTGATCACTGTCCAGTGTTCCCTGGGTTAGAGAGAGAGAGGGGAAATCAGCCAGGGTTCCTGCTCCTGATCACTGTCCAGTGATCCCTGGGTTAGAGAGAGAGCGGAAATCAGCCAGGGTTCCTGCTCCTGATCACTGCCCAGTGATCCCTGGGTTAGAGAGAGAAAGGGGAAATCAGCCAGGGTTCCTGCTCCTGATCACTGTCCAGTGATCCCTGGGTTAGAGAGAGAGAGAGGGGCAATCAGCCAGGGCTCCTGCTCCTGATCACTGTCCAGTGATCCCTGGGTTAGAGAGAGGGAAAATCAGCCAGGGTCCCTGCTCCTGATCACTGTCCAGTGTTCCCTGGGTTAGAGAGAAAGGGGAAATCAGCCAGGGTTCCTGCTCCTGATCACTGTCCAGTGATCCCTGGATTAGAGAGAGAGTGGAAATCAGCCAGGGTTCCTGCTCCTGATCACTGTCCAGTTATCGCTGGGTTAGAGAGAGAGGGGAAATCAGCCAGGGTTCTTGCTCCTGATCACTGTCCAGTAATCCCTGGGTTAGAGAGAGAGGAGAAATCAGCCAGGGTTCCTGCTCCTGATCACTGTCCAGTGATCCCTGGGTTAGAGAGAGAGAGAGGGGAAATCAGCCAGGGCTCCTGCTCCTGATCACTGTCCAGTGATCCCTGGGTTAGAGAGGGAGGGGAAATCAGCCAGGGCTCCTGCTCCTGATCACTGTCCAGTGATCCCTGGGTTCGAGAGACAGGGGAAACCAGCCAGGGTTCCTGCTCCTGATCACTGTCCAGTGATCCCTGGGTTAGAGAGAGAGGGGAAATCAGCCAGGGTTCCTGCTCCTGATCACTGTCCAGTGATCCCTGGGTTAGAGAGGGAGGGGAAATCAGCCAGGGTCCCTGCTCCTGATCACTGTCCAGTGTTCCCTGGGTTAGAGAGAAAGGGGAAATCAACCAGGGTTCCTGCTCCTGATCACTGTCCAGTGATCCCTGGATTAGAGAGAGAGTGGAAATCAGCCAGGGTTCCTGCTCCTGATCACTGTCCAGTGATCCCTGGGTTAGAGAGAAAGGGGAAATCAGCCAGGTTCCTGCTCCTGATCACTGTCCAGTGATCCCTGGATTAGAGAGAGAGTGGAAATCAGCCAGGGTTCGTGCTCCTGATCACTGTCCAGTGATCCCTGGGTTCGAGAGACAGGGGAAATCAGCCAGGGTTCCTGCTCCTGATCACTGTCCAGTGATCCCTGGATTAGAGAGAGAGAGGAAATCAGCCAGGGTCCCTGCTCCTGATCACTGTCCAGTGTTCCCTGGGTTAGAGAGAAAGGGGAAATCAACCAGGGTTCCTGCTCCTGATCACTGTCCAGTTATCGCTGGGTTAGAGAGAGAGAGAAAGGGGAAATCAGCCAGGGTTCTTGCTCCTGATCACTGTCCAGTAAACCCTGGGTTAGAGAGAGAGGAGAAATCAGCCAGGGTTCTTGCTCCTAATCGCTGTCCAGTGATCCCTGGGTTAGAGAGAGGGGGGAAATCAGCCAGGGTTCCTGCTCCTGATCACTGTCCAGTGATCCGTGGGTTAGAGAGAGAGGGGAAATCAGCCATGGTTCCTGCTCCTGATCACTGTCCAGTAATTCCCTGTGTGAGAGAGAGAGAGGGGAGTTCAGCCAGGGTTCCTGCTCCTGATCACTGTCCAGTGATCCCTGGGTTAGAGAGATGCTCCTCTAATGCCCCAGGGGCATGGGAACCTGGATTGTAGTTTTAGGGTAAGGGAGAATGAGAGTATAGAGGTCAAGAGCACAGAATTGGCGTCGCAGAAGTGGGCCAGTGTTCAGGTTGGTGGTTTGAAGTGTGTCTACTTCAATGCCAGGAGTATACGAAATAAGGTAGGGGAACTGGCAGCATGGGTTGGTACCTGGGACTTCGATGTTGTGGCCATTTCGGAGACATGGATAGAGCAGGGACAGGAATGGATGTTGCAGGTTCCGGGGTTTAGGTGTTTTAGTAAGCTCAGAGAAGGAGGCAAAAGAGGGGGAGGGGTGGCGCTGCTAGTCAAGAGCAGTATTACGGTGGCGGAGAGGATGCTAGATGGGGACTCTTCTTCCGAGGTAGTATGGGCTGAGGTTAGAAACAGGAAAGGAGAGGTCACCCTGTTGGGAGTTTTCTATCGGCCTCCAAATAGTTCTAGGGATGTAGAGGAAAGGATGGCGAAGATGATCCTGGATAAAAACGAAAGTAACAGGGTAGTTATTATGGGAGACTTTAACTTTCCAAATATTGACTGGAAAAGATATAGTTCGATAACATTAGATGGGTCGTTTTTTGTACAGTGTGTGCAGGAGGGTTTCCTGACACAATATGTTGACAGGCCAACAAGAGGCGAGGCCACGTTGGATTTGGTTTTCGGTAATGAACCAGTCCAGCTGTTGGATTTGGAGGTAGGAGAGCACTTTTGGGACAGTGACCACAATTCGGTGACGTTTACGTTAGTGATGGAAAGGGATAAGTATACACCGCAGGGCAAGAGTTATAGCTGGGGGAAGGGCAATTATGATGCCATTAGACATGACTTGGGGGGGTAAGGTGGAGAAGTAGGCTGCAAGTGTTGGGCACACTGGATAAGTGGAGCTTATTTAAGGAAGAGCTACTGCGAGTTTTTGATAAGTACGTACCGGTCAGGCAGGGAGGAAGGCGTCGAGCGAGGGAACCGTGGTTTACCAAAGAAGTGGAATCTCTTGTTCAGAGGAAGAAGGAGGCCTATGTAAAGATGAGGTGTGAAGTTTCGGTTGGGGCGATGGAGAGTTACAAGGTAGCGAGGAAGGATCTAAAGAGAGAGCTAAGACGAGCAAGGAGGGGACATAAGAAGTACTTGGGAGGTAGAACAGAGAACATAGAACAATACAGCGCTGTACAGGCCCTTCTGCCCACGATGTTGCACCGAAACAAAAGCCATCTAACCTACACTATGCCATTATCATCCACATGTTTATCCAATAAACTTTTAAATGCCCTCAATGTTGGCGAGTTCACTACTGTAGCAGGTAGGGCATTCCACGGCCTCACTACTCTTTGCGTAAAGAACCTACCTCTGACCTCTGTCCTATATCTATTACCCCCTCAGTTTAAAGTTATGTCCCCTCGTGCCAGCCATTTCCATCCGCGGGAGAAGGCTCTCACTGTCCACCCTATCCAACCTCCTGATCATTTTGTATGCCTCTATCAAGTCTCCTCTTAACCTTCTTCTCTCCAACGAAAACAACCTCAAGTCCATCAGCCTTTCCTCATAAGATTTTCCCTCCATACCAGGCAACATCCTGGTAAATCTCCTCTGCACCCGCTCCAAAGCCTCCACGTCCTTCCTATAATGCGGTGACCAGAACTGTACGCAATACTCCAAATGCGGCCATACCAGAGTTCTGTACAGCTGCAACATGACCTCCCGACTCCGGAACTCAATCCCTCTACCAATAAAGGCCAACACTCCATAGGCCTTCTTCACAACCCTATCAACCTGGGTGGCAACTTTTAGGGATCTATGTACATGGACACCTAGATCCCTCTGCTCATCCACACTTCCAAGAACTTTACCATTCGCCAAATATTCCGCATTCCTGTTATTCCTTCCAAAGTGAATCACCTCACACTTCTCTACATTAAACTCCATTTGCCACCTCTCAGCCCAGCTCTGCAGCTTATCTATATCCCTCTGTAACCTGCTACATCCTTACACACTATCGACAACACCACCGACTTTAGTATCGTCTGCAAATTTACTCACCCACCCTTCTGCGCCTTCCTCTAGGTCATTGATAAAAATGACAAACAGCAACGGCCCCAGAACAGATCCTTGTGGTACTCCACTTGTGACTGTACTCCATTCTGAACATTTCCCATCAACCACCACCCTCTGTCTTCTTTCAGCTAGCCAATTTCTGATCCACATCTCTAAATCACCCTCAATCCCCAGCCTCCGTATTTTTTGCAATACCCTACCGTGGGGAACCTTATCAAATGCTTTGCTGAAATCCATATACACCACATCAACTGCTCTACCCTCGTCTACCTGTTCAGTCACCTTCTCAAAGAACTCAATAAGGTTTGTGAGGCATGACCTACCCTTCACAAAGCCATGCTGACTATCCCTGATCATATTATTCCTATCTAGATGATTATAAATCTTGTCTCTTATAATCCCCTCCAAGACTTTACCCACTACAGACGTGAGGCTCACCGGTCTATAGTTGCCGGGGTTGTCTCTGCTCCCCTTTTTCAACAAAGGGACCACATTTGCTGTCCTCCAGTCCTCTGGCACTATTCCTGTAGCCAATGATGGCATAAAAATCAAAGCCAAAGGTCCAGCAATCTCTACCCTGGCCTCCCAGAGAATCCTAGGATAAATCCCATCAGGTCCCGGGGACTTATCTATTTTCAGCCTGTCCAGAATTGCCAACACCTCTTCCCTACGTACCTCAATGCCATCTATTCTATTAGCCTGGGGCTCAGCATTCTCCTCCACAACATTATCTTTTTCCTGAGTGAATACTGACGAAAAATATTCATTTAGTATCTCGCCTATCTCTTCAGACTCCACACACAATTTCCCATCCCTGTCCTTGACTGGTCCTACTCTTTCCCTAGTCATTCGCTTATTCCTGACATACCGATAGAAAGCTTTTGGGTTTTCCTTGATCCTTCCTGCCAAATACTTCTCATGTCCCCTCCTTGTTCGTCTTAGCTCTCTCTTTAGATCCTTCCTCGCTACCTTGTAACTATCCATCGCCCCAACTGAAACTTCACACCTCATCTTCACATAGGCCTCCTTCTTCCTCTTAACAAGAGATTCCACTTCCTTGGTAAACCACGGTTCCCTCGCTCGACGCCTTCCTCCCTGCCTGACCGGTACATACTTATCAAGAACACGCAGTAGCTGATCCTTGAACAAGCCCCACTTATCCAGTGTGCCCAACACTTGCAGCCTACTTCTCCACCTTATCCCCCCCAAGTCACGTCTAATGGCATCATAATTGCCCTTCCCCCAGCTATAACTCTTGCCCTGCGGTGTATATTTATCCCTTTCCATCATTAACGTAAACGTCACCGAATTGTGGTCACTGTCCCCAAAGTGCTCTCCTACCTCCAAATCCAACACCTGGCCTGGTTCATTACCCAAAACCAAATCCAACGTGGCCTCGCCTCTTGTTGGCCTGTCAACATATTGTTTCAGGAAACCCTCCTGCACACACTGTACAAAAAACGACCCATCTATTGTACTCGAACTATATCTTTTCCAGTCAATATTTGGAAAGTTAAAGTCTCCCAGAATAACTACCCTGTTACTTTCGCTCATATCCAGAATCATCTTCGCCATCCTTTCCTCTACATCCCTAGAACTATTAGGAGGCCTATAAAAAACTCCCAACAGGGTGACCTCTCCTTTCCTGTTTCTAACTTCAGCCCATACTACCTCGGAATAAGAGTCCCCATCTAGCATCCTCTCCGCCACCGTAATACTGCTCTTGACTAGCAGCGCCACACCTCCCTCTCTTTTGCCTCCTTCTCTGAGCTTACTAAAACACATAAACCCCGGAACCTGCAACATCCATTCCTGTCCCTGCTCTATCCATGTCTCCGAAATGGCCACAACATCGAAGTCCCAGGTACCAACCCATGCTGCCAGTTCCCCTACCTTGTTTCGTATACTCCTGGCATTGAAGTAGACACACTTCAAACCACCTACCTGAACACTGGCCCCCTCCTGCGACGTCAATTCTGTGCTCCTGACCTCTATACTCTCATTCTCACTTACCCTAAAACTACAATCCAGGTTCCCATGCCCCTGCTGCATTAGTTTAAACCCCCCCAAAGAGCACTAACAAATCTCCCCCCCAGGATATTTGTGCCCCTCAGGTTCAGATGTAGACCATCCTGTCTGTAGAGGTCCCACCTTCCCCAGAAAGAGCCCCAGTTATCCAAAAATCTGAATCCCTCCCGCCTGCACCATCCCTGTAGCCACGTGTTTAAATGCTCTCTCTCCCTATTCCTCATTTCACTATCACGTGGCACGGGCAACAACCCAGAGATAACAACTCTGTTTGTTCTAGTTCTGAGCTTCCATCCTAGCTCCCTGAAAGCCTGCCTGACATCCTTGTCCCCTTTCCTACCTATGTCGTTGGTGCCAATGTGGACCACGACTTGGGGCTGCTCCCCCTCCCCCCTAAGGACCCGGAAAACACGATCCGAGACATCACGTACCCTTGCACCTGGGAGGCAACATACCAAACGTGAGTCTCTCACGCTCCCACAAAATCTCCTATCTGTGCCCCTGACTATAGAGTCCCCAATTACTAATGCTCTGCTCCTCTCCCCCCTTCCCTTCTGAGCAACAGGGACAGACTCCGTGCCAGAGGCCCGTACCCCATGGCTTACCCCTGGTAAGTCGTCCCCCCCACAAGTATCCAAAGCGGTATACTTGTTTCTCAGGGGAACGACCGCAGGTGATCCCTGCACTGACTGCTTTTTCCCAGTCCCTCTTACAGTTACCCACCTATCTCCAATCTTTGGTGTAACTAATTCCCTGAAGCTGCTATCTATGACCCCTTCTGCCTCCCGAATGATCCGAAGTTCTTCCAACTCCAGCTCCAGTTCCCTAACTCGGTCTTGGAGGAGCTGGAGATGGCAGCACTTCCTGCAGGTAAAATCAGCAGGGACACTAACTGCATCCCTCACCTCAAACATCCTGCAGGAGGAACATTGCACTCCCTTCCCTGCCATTCCTCTAACTTTCTACCAAGATCTGGCTAACAACTAAATTAAATTTTTATAAAAAATAATAATAATATAATAAAATATGGTACTTACCTCAGACCAATGGGTTTTATTATTAGGTTAGAGGAGGAGGGCGGGTGGGAGACACTACACGTGTACTGTCTCGGGTTTCCTCTCCACCAGAATTTATTGGTGAGGGTCTTCCCAGACGTCCGCGGGTCGACTTCCTGTTCCCGCCTAAAACACTAATTAAAAAAAAAGAAAAATTCTCAGCTCCTGCTGAAATTGACTAACCAGCCAGCTCCACTCCCGCCGAAATCGACTGGCCAGCCCCTGCAAAGACAAGTGCTTTTAAAGGACAGACTTACCTCCCAGCAAGCTCCTTCCGCAATGCTCCCGCTGAAACTGACTAACCAGCTGCTCTCACGCCGCCGAAATCGACTGGCCTGCCCCTGCAAAGACAAGTGCTTTTAAAGGACAGACTTACCTCCCAGCAAGCTCCTTCCGCAATGCTCCCGCTGAAACTGACTCACCAGCTGATTCTCCCGCCGAAATCGACTGGCCTGCCCCTGCAAAGACAAGTGCTTTTAAAGGACAGACTTACCTCCCAGCAAGCTCCTTCCGCAATGCTCCCGCTGAAACTGACTCACCAGCTGATTCTCCCGCCGAAATCGACTGGCCTGCCCCTGCAAAGACAAGTGCTTTTAAAGGTTGACTTACCTCCCAGCAACCACTTCCGCAATGCTCCCGCTGAAACTGACTCACCAGCTGTTCTCACGCCGAAATCGACTGGCCTGCCCCTGCAAAGACAAGTGCTTTTAAAGGTTGACTTACCTCCCAGCAACCTCCTTCCGCAATGCTCCCGCTGAAACTGACTCACCAGCTGTTTTCACGCCGAAATCGACTTATGTGTGTGTGTGGCTGGGATGAGTGTGTGTGGGGAGTGTTATGTGTGTGTACGGCTGGGATGAGTGTGTGTGGGGAGTGTAATGTGTGTGCGGCTGGGATGATTTTGTGCGGGGAGTGTAATGTGTGTGTGCGGCTGGGATGAGTGTGTGTGGCGAGTGTAATGTGTGTGTGCGGCTGGGATGAGTGTGTGTGGGGAGTGTAATGCGTGTGTGTGGCTGGGATGAGTGTGTGTGGGGAGTGTAATGTGTGTATGCGGCTGGGATGAGTGTGTGTGGGGCGTGTAATGTGTGTGTGCGGCTGGGATGAGTGTGTGTGGGGAGTGGAATGTGTGTGCGGCTGGGATGAGTGTGTGTGGGGAGTGTAATGTGTGTGTGCGGCTGGGATGAGTGTGTGTGGGGAGCGTAATGCGTGTGTGTGGCTGGGATGAGTGTGTGTGGGGAGTGTAATGTGTGTGTGCGGCTGGGATGAGTGTGTGTGGGGCGTGTAATGTGTGTGTGCGGCTGGGATGAGTGTGTGTGGGGAGTGTAATGTGTGTGTGCGGCTGGGATGAGTGTGTGTGGGGAGTGTGTGTGGGGAGTGTAATGTGTTTGTGCGGCTGGGATGAGTGTGTGTGGGGAGTGTAATGTGTGTGTGCGGCTGGGGTGAGCGTGTGTGGGGAGTGTACTGTGTGTGCTGCTGGGATGAGTGTGTGAGGGGAGTGTATTGTGTGTGTGCGGCTGGGATGAGTGTGTGTGGGGAGTGTAATGTGTGTGTATGGCTGGGATGAGTGTGTGTGGGGAGTGTAATGTGTGTGTGCGGCTGGGATGAGTGTGTGCAGGGAGAGCAGTGTGTGTGCGGCTGGGATGAGTGTGTGCGGGGAGTGCAGTGTGTGTGCGGCTGGGATGAGTGTGTGTGGGGAGTGTAATGTGTGTGTGTGGCTGGGATGAGTGTGTGTGGGGAGTGTAATGTGTGTGTGCGGCTGGGATGAGTGTGTGTGGGGAGTGTAATGTGTGTGTGCGGCTGGGATGAGTGTGTGCGGGGAGTGTAATGTGTGTGTGCGGCTGGGGTGAGTGTGTGTGGGGAGTGTAATGTGTGTGTGCGGCTGGGGTGAGTGTGTGTGGAGAGTGTTATGTGTGTGTGTGGCTGGGATGAGTGTGTGTGGGGAGTGTTATGTGTGTGTACGGCTGGGATGAGTGTGTGTGGGGAGTGTAATGTGTGTGTGCGGCTGGGATGAGTGTGTGTGGGGTGTGTAATGTGTGTGCGGCTGGGATGATTTTGTGCGGGGAGTGTAATGTGTGTGTGCGGCCGGGATGAGTGTGTGTGGGGAGTGTAATGTGTGTCTGCGGCTGGGATGAGTGTGTGGGGAGTGTAATGTGTGTGTGCGGCTGGGGTGAATGTGTGTGGGGAGTGTAATGTGTGTGTGCGGCTGGGATGAGTGTGTGTGGGGAGTGTGTGTGGGGAGTGTAATGTGTGTGTGCGGCTGGGATGAGTGTGTGTGGGGAGTGTAATGTGTGTGCGGCTGGGATGAGTGTGTGTGGGGAGTGTAATGTGTGTATGCGGCTGGGGTGAGTGTGTGTGGGGAGTGTAATGTGTGTGTGCGGCTGGGATGAGTGTGTGTGGGGAGTGTGTGTGGGGAGTGTAATGTGTGTGTGCGGCTGGGATGAGTGTGTGTGGGGAGTGTAATGTGTGTGCGGCTGGGATGAGTGTGTGTGGGGAGTGTAATGTGTGTATGCGGCTGGGGTGAGTGTGTGTGGGGAGTGTAATGTGTGTGTGCGGCTGGGATGAGTGTGTGCGGGGAGTGTAATGTGCGTGTGCGGCTGGGATGAGTGTGTGTGGGGAGTGTAATGTGTATGTGTGGCTGGGATGAGTGTGTGTGGGGAGTGTAATGTGTGTGTGCGGCTGGGATGAGTGTGTGCGGGGAGTGCAGTGTGTGTGTGCGGCTTGGATGAGTGTGTGCGGGGAGTGCAGTGTGTGTGCGGCTGGGATGAGTGTGTGTGGGGAGTGTAATGTGTGTGTGCGGCTGGGATGAGTGTGTGTGGGGAGTGTAATGTGTGTGTGCGGCTGGGATGAGTGTGTGTGGGGAGTGTAATGTGTGTGTGCGGCTGGGATGAGTGTGTGGGGGGAGTGTAATGTGTGTATGCGGCAGGGGTGAGTGTGTGTGGGGTGTGTAATGTGTGTGTGCGGTTGGGATGAGTGTGTGTGGGGAGCGTAATGTGTGTGTGCGGCTGGGATGAGTGTGTGTGGGGAGTGTAATGTGTGTGTGCGGCTGGGATGAGTGTGTGTGGGGAGTGTAATGTGTGTGTGCGGCTGGGATGAGTGTGTGTGGGGAGTGTAATGTGTGTGTGCGGCTGGGATGAGTGTGTGTGGGGAGTGTAATGTGTATGTGTGGCTGGGATGAGTGTGTGTGGGGAGTGTAATGTGTGTGTGCAGCTGGGATGAGTGTGTGCGGGGAGTGCAGTGTGTGTGCGGCTGGGATGAGTGTGTGTGGGGAGTGTAATGTGTGTGTGCGGCTGGGATGAGTGTGTGTGGGGAGTGTAATGTGTATGTGTGGCTGGGATGAGTGTGTGTGGGGAGTGTAATGTGTGTGTGCAGCTGGGATGAGTGTGTGCGGGGAGTGCAGTGTGTGTGCGGCTGAGATGAGTTTGTGTGGGGAGTGTAATGTGTGTGTGTGGCTGGGATGAGTGTGTGTGGGGAGTGTAATGTGTGTGTGCGGCTGGGATGAGTGTGTGCGGGGAGTGCAGTGTGTGTGCGGCTGGGATGAGTGTGTGTGGGGAGTGTAATGTGTGTGTGTGGCTGGGATAAGTGTGTGTGGGGAGTGTAATGTGTGTGTGCGGCTGGGATGAGTGTGTGTGGGGAGTGTAATGTGTGTGTGTGGCTGGGATGAGTGTGTGTGGGGAGTGTAATGTGTGTGTGTGGCTGGGATGAGTGTGTGTGGGGAGTGCAATGTGTGTGTGTGGCTGGGATGAGTGTGTGTGGGGAGTGTAATGTGTGTGTGCGGCTGGGATGAGTGTGTGTGGGGAGTGTAATGTGTGTGTGTGGCTGGGATGAGTGAGTGTGGGGAGTATAATGTGTGTGTACGGCTGGGATGAGTGTGTGTGGGGAGTGTAATGTGTGTGTGCGGCTGGGATGAGTGTGTGTGGGGAGTGTAATGTGTATGTGTGGCTGGGATGAGTGTGTGTGGGGAGTGTAATGTGTGTGTGCGGCTGGGATGAGTGTGTGTGGGGAGCGTAATGTGTGTGTACGGCTGGGATGACTGTGTGTGGGGAGTGTAATGTGTGTGTACGGCTGGGATGAGTGTGTGTGGGGAGTGTAATGTGTGTGTGCGGCTGGGATGAGTGTGTGTGGGGGTGTAATGTGTATGTGTGGCTGGGATGAGTGTGTGTGGGGAGTGTAATGTGTGTGTGTGGGGAGTGTAATGTGTGTGTGCGGCTGGGATGAGTGTGTGTGGGGAGTGTAATGTGTGTGTACGGCTGGGATGAGTGTGTGTGGGGAGTGTAATGTGTGTGTGCGGCTGGGATGAGTGTGTGTGGGGAGTGTAATGTGTGTGTGCGGCTGGGATGAGTGTGTGTGGGGAGTGTAATGTGTGTGTGCCGCTGGGATGAGTGTGTGTGGGGAGTGTAATGTGTGTGTGCGGCTGGGATGAGTGTGTGTGGGGAGTGTAATGTGTGTGTGCGGCTGGGATGAGTGTGTGTGGGGAGTGTAATGTGTGTGTGCGGCTGGGATGAGTGTGTGTGGGGAGTGTAATGTGTGTGTGCGGCTGGGATGATTGTGTGTGGGGAATGTAATGTGTGTGTGCGGCTGGGATGAGTGTGTGTGGGGAGTGTAATGTGTGTGTGCGGCTGGGGTGAGTGTGTGTGGGGAGTGTAATGTGTGTGTGCGGCTGGGATGAGTGTGTGTGGGGAGTGTTATGTGTGTGTGCGGCTAGGATGAGTGTGTGTGGGGAGTGTTATGTGTGTGTACGGCTGGGATGAGTGTGTGTGGGGAGTGTAATGTGTGTGTGCGGCTGGGATGAGTGTGTGTGGGGAGTGTAATGTGTGTGTGGCTGGGATGAGTGTGTGTGGGGAGTGTAATGTGTGTGTGGCCGGGATGAGTGTGTGTGGGGAGTGTTATGTGTGTGTGCGGCTGGGATGAGTGTGTGTGGGGAGTGTTATGTGTGTGTGCGGCTGGGATGAGTGTGTGTGGGGAGTGTAATGTGTGTGTGCGGCTGGGATGAGTGTGTGTGGGGAGTGAAATGTGTGTGTGAGGCTGGGGTGAGTGTGTGTGGGGAGTGTAATGTGTGTGTGTGGCTGGGATGAGTGTGTGTGGGGAGTGTAATGTGTATGTGCGGCTGGGATGAGTGTGTGTGGGGAGTGTCATGTGTGTGTGCGGCTGGGATGAGTGTGTGTGGGGAGTGTAATGTGTGTGTGCGGCAGTGATGAGTGTGTGTGGGGAGTGTAATGTGTGTGTGAGGCTGGGGTGAGTGTGTGTGGGGAGTGTAATGTGTGTGTGTGGCTGGGATGAGTGTGTGTGGGGAGTGTAATGTGTGTGTGGCCGGGATGAGTGTATGTGGGGAGTGTAATGTGTGTGTGTGTGGCTGGGATGAGTGTGTGTGGGGAGTGTAATGTGTGTGTGCGGCTGGGATGAGTGTGTGTGGGGAGTGTAATGTGTGTGTGCGGCTGGGATGAGTGTGCACGGGGAGTGTAATGTGTGTGTGCGGCTGGGATGAGTGTGTGTGGGGAGTGTAATGTGTGTGTGCGGCTGGGATGAGTGTGTGTGGGGAGTGTAATGTGTGTGTGCGGCTGGGATGAGTGTGCACGGGGAGTGTAATGTGTCTGTGCGGCTGGGATGAGTGTGTGTGGGGAGTGTAATGTGTGTGTGCGGCTGGGATGAGTGTGTGTGGGGAGTGTAATGTGTGTGTGCGGCTGGGATGAGTGTGTGTGGGGAGTGTAATGTGTGTATGCGGCTGGGATGAGTGTGTGTGGGGAGTGCAATGTGTGTGTGCGGCTGGGATGAGTGTGTGTGGGGAGTGCAATGTGTGTGTGCGGCTGGGATGAGTGTGTGGGGGGAGTGTAATGTGTGTGTGCGGCTGGGATGAGTGTGTGTGGGGAATGTAATGTGTGTGTGCGGCTGGGATGAGTGTGCGGGGAGTGTAATGTGTTTGTGCGGCTGGGATGAGTGTGTGTGGGGAGTGTAATGTGTGTGTGCGGCTGGGATGAGTGTGTGTGGGGAGTGTAATGTGTGTGTGCGGCTGGGATGAGTGTGCGGGGAGTGTAATGTGTTTGTGCGGCTGGGATGAGTGTGTGTGGGGAGTGTAATGTGTGTGTGCGGCTGGGATGAGTGTGTGCGGGGAGTGTAATGTGTCTGTGCGGCTGGGATGAGTGTGTGTGGGGAGTGTAATGTGTGTGTGCGGCTGGGATGAGTGTGTGTGGGGAGTGTAATGTGTGTGTGCGGCTGGGATGAGTGTGTGTGGGGAGTGTAATGTGTGTATGCGGCTGGGATGAGTGTGTGTGGGGAGTGCAATGTGTGTGTGCGGCTGGGATGAGTGTGTGTGGGGAGTGCAATGTGTGTGTGCGGCTGGGATGAGTGTGTGGGGGGAGTGTAATGTGTGTGTGCGGCTGGGATGAGTGTGTGTGGGGAATGTAATGTGTGTGTGCGGCTGGGATGAGTGTGCGGGGAGTGTAATGTGTTTGTGCGGCTGGGATGAGTGTGTGTGGGGAGTGTAATGTGTGTGTGGCCGGGAAGAGTGTGTGTGGGGAGTGTTATGTGTGTGTGCGGCTGGGATGAGTGTGTGTGGGGAGTGTTATGTGTGTGTGCGGCTGGGATGAGTGTGTGTGGGGAGTGTAATGTGTGTGTGCGGCTGGGATGAGTGTGTGTGGGGAGTGTAATGTGTGTGTGAGGCTGGGGTGAGTGTGTGTGGGGAGTGTAATGTGTGTGTGTGGCTGGGATGAGTGTGTGTGGGGAGTGTAATGTGTGTGTGCGGCTGGGATGAGTGTGTGTGGGGAGTGTAATGTGTGTGTGCGGCTGGGATGAGTGTGTGTGGGGAGTGTAATGTGTGTGTGCGGCTGGAATGAGTGTGCACGGGGAGTGTAATGTGTGTGTGCGGCTGGGATGAGTGTGTGTGGGGAGTGTAATGTGTGTGTGCGGCTGGGATGAGTGTGTGTGGGGAGTGTAATGTGTGTGTGCGGCTGGGATGAGTGTGTGTGGGGAATGTAATGTGTGTGTGCGGCTGGGATGAGTGTGCGGGGAGTGTAATGTGTTTGTGCGGCTGGGATGAGTGTGTGTGGGGAGTGTAATGTGTGTGTGCGGCTGGGATGAGTGTGTGTGGGGAGTGTAATGTGTGTGTGCGGCTGGGATGAGTGTGCGGGGAGTGTAATGTGTTTGTGCGGCTGGGATGAGTGTGTGTGGGGAGTGTAATGTGTGTGTGGCCGGGATGAGTGTGTGTGGGGAGTGTTATGTGTGTGTGCGGCTGGGATGAGTGTGTGTGGGGAGGGTAATGTGTGTGTGCGGCTGGGATGAGTGTGTGTGGGGAGTGTAATGTGTGTGTGGCTGGGATGAGTGTGTGTGGGGAGTGTAATGTGTGTGTGGCCGGGAAGAGTGTGTGTGGGGAGTGTTATGTGTGTGTGCGGCTGGGATGAGTGTGTGTGGGGAGTGTTATGTGTGTGTGCGGCTGGGATGAGTGTGTGTGGGGAGTGTAATGTGTGTGTGCGGCTGGGATGAGTGTGTGTGGGGAGTGTAATGTGTGTGTGAGGCTGGGGTGAGTGTGTGTGGGGAGTGTAATGTGTGTGTGTGGCTGGGATGAGTGTGTGTGGGGAGTGTAATGTGTATGTGCGGCTGGGATGAGTGTGTGTGGGGAGTGTAATGTGTGTGTGCGGCTGTGATGAGTGTGTGTGGGGAGTGTAATGTGTGTGTGCGGCAGTGATGAGTGTGTGTGGGGAGTGTAATGTGTCAGTGAGGCTGGGGTGAGTGTGTGTGGGGAGTGTAATGTGTGTGTGGCCGGGATGAGTGTATGTGGGGAGTGTAATGTGTGTGTGTGTGGCTGGGATGAGTGTGTGTGGGGAGTGTAATGTGTGTGTGCGGCTGGGATGAGTGTGTGTGGGGAGTGTAATGTGTGTGTGCGGCTGGGATGAGTGTGCACGGGGAGTGTAATGTGTGTGTGCGGCTGGGATGAGTGTGTGTGGGGAGTGTAATGTGTGTGTGCGGCTGGGATGAGTGTGTGTGGGGAGTGTAATGTGTGTGTGCGGCTGGGATGAGTGTGCACGGGGAGTGTAATGTGTCTGTGCGGCTGGGATGAGTGTGTGTGGGGAGTGTAATGTGTGTGTGCGGCTGGGATGAGTGTGCACGGGGAGTGTAATGTGTGTGTGCGGCTGGGATGAGTGTGTGTGGGGAGTGTAATGTGTGTGTGCGGCTGGGATGAGTGTGTGTGGGGAGTGTAATGTGTGTATGCGGCTGGGATGAGTGTGTGTGGGGAGTGCAATGTGTGTGTGCGGCTGGGATGAGTGTGTGTGGGGAGTGTAATGTGTGTGTGCGGCTGGGATGAGTGTGTGTGGGAGTGTAATGTGTGTGTGAGGCTGGGGTGAGTGTGTGTGGGGAGTGTAATGTGTGTGTGGCCGGGATGAGTGTGTGTGGGGAGTGTAATGTGTGTGTGCGGCTGGGATGAGTGTGTGTGGGGAGTGTAATGTGTGTGTGCGGCTGGGATGAGTGTGTGTGGGGTGTGTAATGTGTGTGCGGCTGGGATGAGTGTGTGTGGGGAGTGTAATGTGTGTGTGCGGCTGGGATGAGTGTGTGTGGGGAGTGTAATGTGTGTGTGCGGCTGGGATGAGTGTGTGTGGGGAGTGCAATATGTGTGTGCGGCTGGGATGAGTGTGTGTGGGGAGTGTAATGTGTGTGTGCGGCTGGGATGAGTGTGTGTGGGGAATGTAATGTGTGTGTGCGGCTGGGATGAGTGTGCGGGGAGTGTAATGTGTTTGTGCGGCTGGGATGAGTGTGTGTGGGGAGTGTAATGTGTGTGTGCGGCTGGGATGAGTGTGTGTGGGGAGTGTAATGTGTGTGTGCGGCTGGGATGTGTGTGTGTGGGGAGTGTAATGTGTGTGTGCGGCTGGGATGAGTGTGTGTGGGGAGTGTAATGTGTGTGTGCGGCTGGGATGTGTGTGTGTGGGGAGTGTAATGTGTGTGTGCGGCTGGGATGAGTGTGTGTGGGGAGTGTAATGTGTGTGTGGCCGGGATGAGTGTGTGTGGGGAGTGTAATGTGTGTGTGCGGCTGGGATGTGTGTGTGTGGGGAGTGTAATGTGTGTGTGCGGCTGGGATGTGTGTGTGTGGGGAGTGTAATGTGTGTGTGTGGCCGGGATGAGTGTGTGTGGGGAGTGTAATGTGTGTGTGCGGCTGGGATGTGTGTGTGTGGGGAGTGTAATGTGTGTGTGCGGCTGGGATGTGTGTGTGTGGGGAGTGTAATGTGTGTGTGCGGCTGGGATGAGTGTGTGTGGGGAGTGTAATGTGTGTGTGGCCGGGATGAGTGTGTGTGGGGAGTGTAATGTGTGTGCGGCTGGGATGAGTGTGTGTGGGGAGTGTAATGTGTGTGCGGCTGGGATGAGTGTGTGTGTGGAGTGTAATGTGTGTGTGGCCGGGATGAGTGTGTGTGGGGAGTGTAATGTGTGTGCGGCTGGGATGAGTGTGTGTGGGGAGTGTAATGTGTGTGCGGCTGGGATGAGTGTGTTTGGGGAGTGTAATGTGTATGTGTGGCTGGGATGAGTGTGTGTGGGGAGTGTAATGTGTCTGTGCGGCTGGGATGAGTGTGCGGGGAGTGTAATGTGTTTGTGCGGCTGGGATGAGTGTGGGTGGGGAGTGTAATGTGTGTGTGCGGCTGGGATGAGTGTGTGTGGGGAGTGTAATGTGTGTGTGTGTCTGGGATGAGTGTGTGTGGGGAGTGTAATGTGTGTGTGTGTCTGGGATGAGTGTGTGTGGGGAGTGTAATGTGTGTGTGCGGCTGGGATGAGTGTGCATGGGGAGTGTAATGTGTGTGTGCAGCTGGGATGAGTGTGTGTGGGGAGTGTAATGTGTGTGTGCGGGGAGTGTAATGTGTGTGTGCGGCTGGGATGAGTGTGTGTGGGGAGTGTAATGTGTTTGTGCGGCTGGGATGAGTGTGTGTGGGGAGTGTAATGTGTGTGTGGCCGGGATGACTGTGTGTGGGGAGTGTAATGTGTGTGTGCGGCTGGGATGAGTGTGTGTGGGGAGTGTAATGTGTGTGTGCGGCTGGGATGAGTGTGTGTGGGGTGTGTAATGTGTGTGTGCGGCTGGGATGAGTGTGTGTGGGGAGTGTAATGTGTGTGTGCGGCTGGGATGAGTGTGTGGGGAGTGTAATGTGTGTGTGGCCGGGATGAGTGTGTGTGGGGAGTGTAATGTGTGTGTGCGGCTGGGATGAGTGTGTGTGGGGAGTTTAATGTGTGTGTGCGGCAGGGATGAGTGTGTGTGGGGAGTGTAATGTGTGTGTGCGGCTGGGATGAGTGTGTGTAGGGAGTGCAATGTGTGTGTGGCCGGGATGAGTGTGTGTGGGGAGTGTAATGTGTGCGGCTGGGATGAGTGTGTGTGGGGAGTGTAATGTGTGTGTGTGGCTGGGATGAGTGTGTGTGGGGAGTGTAATGTGTGTGTGTGGCTGGGATGAGTGTGTGTGGGGAGTGTAATGTGTGTGTGTGGCTGGGATGAGTGTGTGTGGGGAGTGTAATGTGTATGTGTGGCTGGGATGAGTGTGTGTGGGGAGTGTAATGTGTCTGTGTGGCTGGGATGAGTGTGCGGGGAGTGTAATGTGTTTGTGCGGCTTGGATGAGTGTGTGTGGGGAGTGTAATGTGTGTGTGCGGCTGGGATGAGTGTGTGTGGGGAGTGTAATGTGTGTGTGCGGCTGGGATGAGTGTGTGTGGGGAGTGTAATGTGTGTGTGCGGGGAGTGTAATGTGTGTGTGCGGCTGGGATGAGTGTGTGTGGGGAGTGTAATGTGTCTGTGCGGCTGGGATGAGTGTGCGGGAGTGTAATTTGTTTGTGCGGCTGGGATGAGTGTGTGTGGGGAGTGTAATGTGTGTGTGCGGCTGGGATGAGTGTGTGTGGGGAGTGTAATGTGTGTGTGCGGCTGGGATGAGTGTGTGTGGGGAGTGTAATGTGTGTGTGCGGCTGGGATGAGTGTGTGTGGGGAGTGTAATGTGTGTGTGCGGCCGGGATGAGTGTGTGTGGGGAGTGTAATGTGTGTGCGGCTGGGATGAGTGTGTGTGGGGAGTGTAATGTGTGTGCGGCTGGGATGAGTGTGTTTGGGGAGTGTAATGTGTATGTGTGGCTGGGATGAGTGTGTGTGGGGAGTGTAATGTGTCTGTGCGGCTGGGATGAGTGTGCGGGGAGTGTAATGTGTTTGTGCGGCTGGGATGAGTGTGGGTGGGGAGTGTAATGTGTGTGTGCGGGGAGTGTAATGTGTGTGTGCGGCTGGCATGAGTGTGTGTGGGGAGTGTAATGTGTTTGTGCGGCTGGGATGAGTGTGTGTGGGGAGTGTAATGTGTGTGTGGCCGGGATGACTGTGTGTGGGGAGTGTAATGTGTGTGTGCGGCTGGGATGAGTGTGTGTGGGGAGTGTAATGTGTGTGTGCGGCTGGGATGAGTGTGTGTGGGGTGTGTAATGTGTGTGTGCGGCTGGAATGAGTGTGTGTGGGGAGTGTAATGTGTGTGTGCGGCTGGGATGAGTGTGTGGGGAGTGTAATGTGTGTGTGGCCGGGATGAGTGTGTGTGGGGAGTGTAATGTGTGTGTGCGGCTGGGATGAGTGTGTGTGGGGAGTGTAATGTGTGTGTGCGGCTGGGATGAGTGTGTGTGGGGAGTGTAATGTGTGTGTGCGGCTGGGATGAGTGTGTGTAGGGAGTGCAATGTGTGTGTGGCCGGGATGAGTGTGTGTGGGGAGTGTAATGTGTGTGCGGCTGGGATGAGTGTGTGTGGGGAGTGTAATGTGTGTGTGTGGCTGGGATGAGTGTGTGTGGGGAGTGTAATGTGTGTGTGTGGCTGGGATGAGTGTGTGTGGGGAGTGTAATGTGTGTGTGTGGCTGGGATGAGTGTGTGTGGGGAGTGTAATGTGTGTGTGCGGCTGGGATGAGTGTGTGTGGGGAATGTAATGTGTTTGTGCGGCTTGGATGAGTGTGTGTGGGGAGTGTAATGTGTGTGTGCGGCTGGGATGAGTGTGTGTGGGGAGTGTAATGTGTGTGTGCGGCTGGGATGAGTGTGTGTGGGGAGTGTAATGTGTGTGTGCGGGGAGTGTAATGTGTGTGTGCGGCTGGGATGAGTGTGTGTGGGGAGTGTAATGTGTCTGTGCGGCTGGGATGAGTGTGCGGGAGTGTAATGTGTGTGTGTGGCTGGGATGAGTGTGTGTGGGGAGTGTAATGTGTGTGTGCGGCTGGGATGAGTGTGTGTGGGGAGTGTAATGTGTGTGTGCGGCTGGGATGAGTGTGTGTGGGGAGTGTAATGTGTGTGTGCGGCTGGGGTGAGTGTGTGTGGGGAGTGTAATGTGTGTGTGCGGCTGGGGTGAGTGTGTGTGGGGAGTGTAATGTGTGTGTGGCCGGGATGAGTGTGTGTGGGGTGTAATGTGTGTGTGCGGCTGGGATGAGTGTGTGTGGGGAATGTAATGTGTGTGTGCGGCTGGGATGAGTGTGTGTGGGGAGTGTAATGTGTGTGTGCGGCTGGGATGAGTGTGTGTGGGGAGTGTAATGTGTGTGTGCGGCTGGGATGAGTGTGTGTGGGGAGTGTAATGTGTGTGTGCGGCTGGGATGAGTGTGTGTGGGGAGTGTAATGTGGGTGTGCGGCTGGGATGAGTGTGTGTGGGGAGTGTAATGTGAGTGTGCGGCTGGGATGAGTGTGTGTGGGGAATGTAATGTGTGTGTGCGGCTGGGATGAGTGTGTGTGGGGAGTGTAATGTGTGTGTGCGGCTGGGATGAGTGTGTGTGGGGAGTGTAATGTGAGTGTGTGGCTGGGATGAGTGTGTGTGGGGAGTGTAATGTGTGTGTGCGGCTGGGATGAGTGTGTGTGGGGAGTGTAATGTGTGTGCGGCTGGGATGAGTGTGTGTGGGGAGTGTAATGTGTGTGTGCGGCTGGGATGAGTGTGTGTGGGGAGTGTAATGTGTGTGTGCGGCTGGGATGAGTGTGTGTGGGGAGTGGAATGTGTGTGCGCGGCTGGGTGAGTGTGTGTGGGGAGTGTAATGTGTCTGTGCGGCTGGGTGAGTGTGTGTGGGGAGTGTAATGTGTGTGTGCGGCTGGGATGAGTGTGTGTGGGGAGTGGAATGTGTGTGCGCGGCTGGGTGAGTGTGTGTGGGGAGTGTAATGTGTCTGTGCGGCTGGGTGAGTGTGTGTGGGGAGTGTAATGTGTCTGTGCGGCTGGGATGAGTGTGTGTGGGGAGTGTAATGTGTGTGTGCGGCTGGGTGAGTGTGTGTGGGGAGTGTAATGTGTGTGTGCGGCTGGGATGAGTGTGTGTGGGGAGTGTAATGTGTCTGTGCGGCTGGGTGAGTGTGCACGGGGAGTGTAATGTGTCTGTGCGGCTGCAGCTTGTCAGCCTCCCGAGTGTCGATCACGGACCCGGCCAATCCCGGCCCGTTTCTCACTGGAATCGATTGTGTTCCACCTGGCCGCGGTGCTAGCCCCTCCGCTGTCGCTGAATCGATTCAGGTATGGCACCAGATTTGCTGTCGCCGGAACTCCACAAATCCTGCGCTGGTGTTAATTTCCAGGGTCAGGTGCAGACTTGGTGGGCCGAATGGCACTGTAAATTCTATGTCTATGTCTATAAACCTCCAGGTGGTGGGGTTCCCAGGTATCTGCTGCTCTTGTCCTTCTAGATGGTAGTGGTCGTGGGTTTGGAAGGTGCTGTCTGAGGAACCTTGGTGAGTTACTGCAGTGAATCTTGTAGATGGTGCACACGGCTGCCACTGTGCGTCGGGGATGGAGGGAGTGAATGTTTGTGGAAGGGGAGCCAATCAGGCGGCTGCTTTGTCCTGGATGGTGTCGAGCTTCTTGAGTGTTGTTGGAGCTGCTCATCCAGGCAAGTGGAGAGTTTTCCATCACACTCCTGACTGGTGCCTTGTACGAAGAACAAAGAACAATGCAGCACAGGAACAGGCCCTTCGGCCCCTCCAGCGCCGACCATGGTACCTGCCTCAACTAAAACCATCTGCACTTTCATAGCCCATGGGCGCGATTCTGCGAACCCCGCGCCGGGTCGGCGGCGATTCTCCGAGGTGCACAGACTCGCCGCCATTTGTCCCGGCGTGTTTGACGCGGTGCCGGTCGCAGGGCCGCCGATTCTCCGGCCCGGCCACACGGAAAAAGCAGAGTCCCCCGGCGCCGTCCACACCTGGTCGCTGCCGACGGGAACGGCCTGTGGGGGTGGGGGCTCCGTCCCCTGGGGGGACTCCAATGGGGTCTGGCCCACGATCGGGGTCCACGAATCGGCGGGCTGGCATCTCCCCCCCCCCCCCCCCCCCCCCGGGCCTACTTTGTTGCATTGGGGCCGGCGCGTTGCGTAAAACCACTGCGCATGCGCGGGTTGGCGCGGTGCCCATTTGGCACTGGGAAGGGAGGCTGCAGCGGCGTGAACCACTCCAGCACCGTGCTGGCCCCTGTGGGGGACAGAGTCGGTCGTCCCCGCGCCCATTTTGCACCGTCGTTCACCATGGTGCGAACACTCTGTTTCCATTTCGGATAATCGCGCCCCATATCCATTCCCACCCTATTCATATATTTGTCTGGATGGTGGACAGGCTCTGGGGGGGTCAGGAGGTGAGTTACTCGCTGTAGGATTCCCAGCCTCTGACCTGCCCTGGTAGCCACAGTATTAATGTGGCTGGGTCCAGTTCAGTTTCTGATCAATGGTCACCCCCAGAATGTTGATTGTGGGGATTCAGCGATGGTGATGCCATCGAATGTCAAGGGGCGGTGGTTAGATCCTCTCTTGTAGGAGACGGTCATTGCCTGAAAGTTTCTTTGCATTCTGTTTCCAGGTGAGGTCAGTTCGAGGGTGACCTTTGACCGGGAAGTTCAGGCCAGTCACCAGGTTACAGTTCTGGTACAAGATGGTGGCACTCCTCCGCGGACTGTCACCGGATCCATCCATGTCATGGTGTTGGACGAGAATGACAATTCCCCGACCTTCCCCAACATGCCAGTGGGAAAGGAGCTTGTTGTTCAGGTAAGGGCAACGGTGAGGTCACAGGGTTCTTCCAGAATGGTCAGAGGTCAGAGAGCGCTAACTCCCCGCCTCTCCCTGTTTCTGTCTACACAGCGTTTTAATCTCAAAATCACACTGAGGATTGGAGTGGGGGGGGAGGGGGGGGGATGGGGTGCAGGGGGGAATGGGGGGCGGGTGGTGGGGTGATGGGGCGGGGGGATGGGGGAGTGCGGGCAGGGGGAGTGGGGGTGATGGGGGAGTGGGGGCGGGGTTGATGGGGGAAGTGGTGGCGGGGGGAGTGGGGATGGGGGCTGGGGTGATGGGGGACTGGGGCAGGGTGGTGGGGGGCGGGGGAGTGGGGGCAGGGGTGAGGGTGGAGGGGGGCGGGGCGTGGGGTGCAGGGGGAGTGGGGTGCGGGGGGGTGGGTTGCGGGGGGATGGGGGAGTGGGGGCACGGGAATGGGTTGCAGGGGAGGTGGGGGCGGGGGTGATGGGGTGCTGGGGGGGATGGGGGTGTGGGGGATGGGGTGCAGGGAGGATGGGGGAAGTGGGGGATGGGGTGCAGGGGGGATGTGGTGCAGGGGTGATGGGGGGTGCGGGGGATGGGGTGCAGGGGGGATGGGGGAAGTGGGGGCGTGGGGGATGGGGTGCAGGAGGGATGGGGTGCAGGGGGGATGGGGGAGTGGGGGTCCGGGGGATGTGGTGCGGGAGGGATGGGGCGAGTGGGGGCGCGGGGGATGGGGTGCTGAGGGGATGGGGTAGTGGGGGCATGGGGGGAGTGGGGGATGGGGTGCAGGGGGGAGTGGGAGTGCGGGGGATGGGGGGAGTGGGGGCGTGGGGGATGGGGTGCAGGGGGGATGGGGACATGGGGGTTGGGGTGCAGGGGGGATGGGGGAGTGGGGACGTGGGGGGTGGGGTGCAGGGGGGAGTGGGAGTGCGGGGGATGGGGGGAGTGGGGGCGTGGGGGATGGGGTGCAGGGAGGATGGGGACATGGGGGTTGGGGTGCAGGGGGGATGGGGGAGTGGGGGCACAGGGGATGGGGGGGAGTGGGGCGGGGGGGGGGGGGCACAAATTGGGTCTGTGTCTAGTGTTGGTTGAGGTGTCCCAGAGTTGGATGATCAGAGTGAAATGAGGAGTGAGGTGAGGTCCCTCTTTATCCGAGAATATCGAGGGGGCCAAAATAAATCAGGAGAAAACTTTGAGCGGGGCAGGAGTGTGAAACCGCTGTGTCGACACTTTCACAAATCCTTCATTTTTGGCAAAGTTGATGGAAAGTAAACAAACGGATTTGAATATACACAATCTGAAAATGCGGCTTGTCCAATGGGTTTGCACAGTTACTGAGCACAGCTGGGCTCAAAGACACCAGCCAACATTCTACATTCGTTCATCAAACCCGGAATCGGCCAATCTGAGCTTGATCCTTAACCCGGGAATATCACAGAAATGAACAATAATATTTGATTATACAAAATGCTGTCGGCCGTCATTGTGAACAAATATTTAAATGTCTCAGTTCACCAAATAAATATTCAGTTTTAAATTCAACTAATTACTGAAATATTTCAGATGATTGTTTTTTTAAACAATTGTGTCCGATCAAAACCTACTGGATCGTGAGGTTCAGAGTCACGGTAAAGTGAGACCGAGGGTGAGGGACCGAGGGTGAGTGAGAGACCGAGGGGAGGGAGAGACCGAGGGTCAGAGAGAGACTGAGGGGGAGGGTGGGACCGAGGGTGACGCAGAGGCCGAGGGTGAGGGAGAGACCGAGGGTGAGGGAGGGACCGAGGGTGAGTGAGAGACCGAGAAGAGGGAGAGACCGAGGGTCAGAGAGAGACTGAGGGGGAGGGTGGGACCGAGGGGGAGGGAGGGACCGAGGGTGAGTGAGAGACCGAGGGGAGGGAGAGACCGAGGGTCATAGAGAGACTGAGGGGAAGGGAGAGACTGAGGGTGAGGGAGGGACCGAGGGGAGGGAGAGACCGAGGGGGAGGGAGGGACCGAGGGTGAGGAAGAGACCGAGGGGGAGGGGGAGGGTGAGACCGAGGTTGAAGGGGGACTGAGGGTGAGGCAGAGGCAGACGAGAGGGAGAGACCGAGGGTGAGAGAGACCGAGGGTGAGGGAGGGACCGAGGGTGAGGGAGGGACCGAGGGTGAAGGACCGAGGGTGATGCAGAGGCCGAGGGTGAGGGAGAGACCGAGGGTGAGAGAGACCAAGGGGGAGGGACTGATGGTGAGGGAGAGACTGAGGGTGAGGGAGGGACCGAGAGTGAGAGAGGGACTGAGGGGGAGGGACCGAGGGGGAGGGGGAGACCGAGTGTGAGGGGGAGACCGAGTGTGAGGGGGAGACCGAGGGTGAGGGAGAGACCGAGTGTGAGGGAGAGACCGAGGGGGAGGGGGATACCGAGGGGGAGGGGGATACCGAAGGGGAGGGGGAGGGAGAGGGGAAGGAGAGACCGTGTGAGGGAGAGACGGAGGGGGAGCGACCGAGGGGGAGGGAGTGACCGAGGGTGAGGGAGAGACCGAGGGTGAGGGAGGGACCAGGGTGAGGTAGAGGCAGACTGGAGGGACAGACCGAGGGTGAGGGAGTGGCCGAGGGTGAGGGAGAGGCCGAGGGTGAGGGAGAGGCCGAGGGTGAGGGAGAGACCGAGGGTGAGGCAGAGGGGAGGGAGAGACTGAGGGTGAGGGAGGGACCGAGAGTGAAGGAGGGACTGAGGGTGTGGGAGGGACTGAGGGTGAGGGAGGGACCATAAGGTCATAAGACAGAGGAGAAAAAAGTAGGCAACTCGGCCCATCGAGTCTGCTCCGCCATTCACTCATGGCTGATATTTTCTCATTCCCATTCTCCTGCCTTCTCCCCATAACCCCGATCCCCTTATTAATCACGAACCTATCTATCTCTGTCTTAAAGACACTCAATGATTTGGCCTCCACAGCCTTCTGCGGCAAACAGTTCCACAGATTCACCACCCTCTGGCTGAAGAAATTCCTCCTCATCTCTGTTTTAAAGGATTGTCCCTTTAGTCTGAGATTGTGTCCTCTGCTTCTAGTTCTCCTACAAGTGGGAACATCCTCTCCACGTCCACTCTATCCAGGCCTCGCAGTATCCTGTAAGTTTCAATAAGATCCCCCCTCATCCTTCTAAACTCAAACGAGTTACATTGTATATGTTGTGTTGCCCTATTATGTATTTTCTTTTCTTCCCTTTTCTTCTCATGTACTTAATGATCTGTTGAGCTGCTCGCATGGCTTTGCTGAAATCCATGTAAACTGCATCAACTGCACTACCCTCATCCATTCACATGCTGAAAAAATTCAATCAAATTTGTTCGGTATGCCCTCCCTCTGACAAAGCCACGCTGACTATCCCTGTTCAAACCTCGCCTCGCCAAGTGGAGATAGATTCTCTCTTTCAGAATCTTCTCCAATTGTTTTCCCACCACTGACGTGAGACTCACTGGTCGGTAGTTCCCTGGCTTGTCTCTACGGCCTTTCTTAACTAGTGGAACCACATTAGCTGTTCTCCAGTCCTCTGGCTCCTCCCCCATGGCCAGAGAGGAATTAAAAACTTGGGTCAGAGCCTCTACAATCTCCCCCCTCACCTCCCACAGCATCCTGGGAAACAATTCAGCCGGACCTGGAGATTTGTCCACTTTTAAGCCTCCAACACCTCCTCACTCCCTGTGGCAATTTGCCCAATAACCTCACTGTCTCTCTCCCCGAGTTCCATACCAACCTCCTCATTCTCTTGGGTGAAGACAGATGTGAAATATTTGTTCATCACACTCCCAATGTCCTCTGACTCCATCCACAGATTCCCCCTTGGTCCCGAGTGGGCCCTACTCTTTCCCTAGTTATCCTCTTCCCATTGATATTCTGATAGAATATCTTGGGATTTTGCCTTCTTTTACCAGCCAGAGCTTTCTAATATCCTTTCTTTGCTCTCCTCATTGCTTTCTTAAACTCCATCCTGCACTTTCCGCACTCCACTAATGCCTCTGTTGACTTGCTCCCTTTCTATTTATTAAAAGCCTCTCTCTTCCTTCTCACGTATCCTGAATATCTGTGTCATCAATGTTCTCTGGGTGTGTTACTCCTTCCTATTACCCCACAGGGAACATGTTGCACCTGCACCCTCCCCATTTCCTTATGAACGCCCCCCCCCCCCCCACAGCTCTTCTGTAGATTTCCCCACAAGTAACTGTTCCCAATCTACCTTGACCAGATCCTGCCTTATTTTGTTAAATCAGCTCTCCCTCAACCAAAACATTTTTTTCAACGTGTCTATTTCTTTGTCCAGAACAAATTTCAATTGTACTATGTTGTGATCGCTATCACTAAAATGCCCCCCCACCAACACACCAACCACCTGTCGGGCTTCATTCCCCAGAATTAGGTCCAGCACGGCACCGTCCTTTGTTGGACCCTCCACATGTTGAACTAAAAAGTTCTCCTGTATATATTTTAAAAACCTCACTCCATTTAAGCCCTTAACACAATGACTATCCCAGTTAATGTTGGTAAAGTTGAAATCACAAAATATAATTACCCTATTATTATTTATGTAAGCCTACTTGTGAGAATAAAAATGATTGTTCTCTCCAGCTCCATCAATCTGTTTTTTATGTGCATGCAGGTTTTTGAAGGAAGTCCGTCGGGAAGTGTGGTGACGAGTCTCCAGGCGCAGGATCCAGACGAGGGGGAGAATGGGACTGTCGTTTACTCTCTCTCGGGTAAGATGGGGTGAACGGGAAAAACAGGAAATGAAGTCAGGACAAAATGTGTCAGGTGGAGTTTAATACGGAGAGTGAGGCTATTCACGATATGTGGCAGGTACATTAATCCTGTCAGATCCTAAACGGCATGAAAGCTGGAAAGTGGAAAGAAGCAGAAATCAGTGAAACGTCATGAGGTTGATGGGAAATACAGATGTGTTTAAATGATTAATATTTGTCTTCGTGGGCATGAGTAACAAGGTATCGTTTTAAATTTAAGTTTCATTTATAATCCTGCGGTTGAGTTTTAAGGAAACTTCTTTTTAGATTCACTTTAAAAGATGCTTCATTTTAATGAAGTTTTGTGACCACAAGACACAGGAGCAGGAGTCGGCCATTCGGCCCTTCGAGGCTGCTCCACCTTTCAGAACAATTATGACTAATCCAAAATGATAATTCTCAACAGGGTAGCACAGTGGTTAGCACTGCTGCCTCACAGCGCAGGGCCCCAGGTTCGATTCCGGCTTGGGTCACTGTCTGTGCGGAGTCTGCACCGTGTCTGCGTGGGTTTCCTCCGGGAGCTCCGGTTTCCTCCCCCAGTCCAAAGATGAGCAGGTTTGATGGTGTTTTGGGTCGTCGGGGAGTGGGCCTGGGTGGGGTGCTCTTTCCGAGGGTCGGTGGAGACTCGTTGGGCCGAATGGACTCCGACTGCACTATTGGAATTCTATGGAAGTCCACTTTCCCACCTTACCCCCAAAACCCTTGTTTCCCTTACTGGTTAAACATCTGTCTACCTCAGCCTTGAACCCAGCCTCTGCCACTGTAAAGGATCCCAGAGATTCACTGCTCTCTGAGAGAAGAAATTCCTCCTCATCTCTGTCTGAAATGGGCAACCCCCCCCTTACTCTGTGATTCTGCCCTCGGGTCAGAGACCCTCCCTCAGGAGGAAACAAACTTGTTCTCACCTGGGGCGAAATTCTCCCCCAACGGCGGGATGCCCGCCGACTGGCGCCAAAGCCGGCGCAGATCAGACGGGCATCGCACCGGCAAAAAGGTGCGGAAGTCTCCGCATCTTTGGCGGCCTAGCCCCAACATTGAGGGGTTAGGCCGACGCCGGAGGGATTTCCGCCCCGCCAGCTGGCGGAAATGGCGTTTGTTGCCCCGCCAGCTGGCGCGGAAATGCGGCGCATGCGCGGGAGCGTCAGCAGCTGCTGTCAGTTTCCCAGCGCATGCGCGGGAGCGTCAGCGGCCGCTGTCAGTTTCCCGCGCATGCGCAGTGGGGAGAGTCTCTTCCGCCTCCGCCATGGTGGAGACCGTGGCGGAGGCGGAAGGGAAAGAATGCCCCCACGGCACAGGCCCGCCCGCGGATCGGTGGGCCCCGATCGCGGGCCAGGCCACCGTGGGGGCACCCCCCGGGGTCAGATCGCCCCGCGCCCCACCCCCCAGGACCCCGGAGCCCGCCAACGCCGCCTGGTCCCGCCGGTAAATACCAGGTTTGATTTACGTCGGCGGGACAGGCAATTCCTGGGCGGGACTTCGGCCCATCCGGGCCGGAGAATCCAGCGGGGGGTCCCGCCAACCGGCGCGGCCGGATTCCCGCCCCCGCCCAATCTCCGGGAGCGGAGACTTCGGCGGGGGCGGGGGTGGGATTCACGGCGGCCAACGGTACCAGAGGGATCACAAGGGAATAGAAATCAGTTTTTGTTCATTTGGTGAAGATGCTCCGAAGGTGAAAGGAGCAGTTTTCTCTCTCTCTCTAGCTGGACATACCAGCAGAATACTGAGGAAAATTAATGCAAGAATCTTAAATGAGTTACTCGAAGATAGAGTCAACTCTCTATAGTGAGAGAGAACTTCAGGGAGAAAGTCCCAAATGCTTAACTCCAGAAACAAGAACAGGAACTTGGAGCAGATCCCGTTCAGTAGAGTTAAGAGTGCGGAGCAGAGGCTCCAAGTTAAATGACAAGGTTGAAATTGCAGACTGAGAATAACATCAGCCTGTGAGAAGCCAGAGATTTAAGGAGACCCAGAGTTTGGTGACTCCTAGTCTGTGAAGTTGTGGAGTTCTGTTGGCTGAATATCAGAGAGTGAATGCTCAGGCTGATGCTACGGAGGGAGGAACATCAGAATGAGAGTTTGAAACCGGGGGTGGATCCCTGTAGAAGGTCTCGTTTGGGGAAAGATTCCAAAGCAAGAGTGACCATTGGAACCTCACGTGAAAGTTGCACTTCACAGTGTCGGTAAATGAAATAGTGACGAGCCGTCAAGTGACAGTTGTCACCCGGAGTAGATGCTGTGGACCTCCCATCAACTCCTCCCAGACACTTGTCACCACTGAGTAAGACTTGTTGATTCGCTTTATTTTTATTGGTAAGGATAATAAATTGTTACAGAGTCAAAGAATAGACAGAATTAAGCTACAAATCTCCCATGATGTAATAATAATAATCACTTATTGACACAAGTAGGCTTCAATGAAATTACTGTGAATAGCCCCTCGTCGCCACATTCCGGCTCCTGTTCGGGGAGGCCGGTACGGGAATTGAACCCGCGCTGCTGGCAATTGAATGACACCAGAGAGTTGAAGGGCCGAATGGCCTCCTATCGTTTCAATGTTGCCGTAAAGGAATTGCAATGTTCTCGTTTTCCTTTCTGGAAAGCGAGCTGGAAGTTGACTGTCACCCAATCTACACAATCCGACAAACTCCATGTCCGTCTCTCTCTCTCTCTCTCTAGGATCCTGGACCCAGCAGTTCTCTCTGCACCCGACCACTGGGAAACTGCGTACAGCCTCCGTGCTGTCCAGACTGGAGAGGCAGGAGTACGAGTTCACAGTGCTGGCCAGCGACCGGGGCCTCCCTTCTCAGACCACACCCCTTGCTGTTCGTGTTCAGGTAAATAAACGTTGTCCAACTGAAGAGAGTATGAATTGTCAATGATTTTACAGACCCTCAGCAAAACACTGCGACCAACCCTACAATCAACTCAGAATGACAGGATGAGGATTACGGCATGATTTGGTAGAAATGGAACAGATTCCCGTATCGGGCGTGTCAGTTGGGTGTTTCATAAAACCATAATCCCATACGACCATAAGCCATAGGAGCAGAATTAGGCCACTCGGCCCATCGAGTCTGCTCCGCCATTCAATCATGGCTGATATTTTCTCATCCCCATTCTCCTGCCTTCTCCCCATAACCCCTGATCCCCTTATTGATCAAGGACCTATCTATCTCTGTCTTAAAGACACTCAGTGAATTGGCCTCCACAGATTCACCGCCCTCTGGCTGAATAAATTCCTCCTCATCTCTGTTTTAAAGGATCGTCCCTTCAGTCTGAGATTGTGTCCTCTGGTTCTAGTTTCTCCTACAAGTGGAAACATCCTCTCCACGTCCACTCTATCCAGGCCTCTCAGTATCCTGTAAGTTTCAATAAGATCCCCCCTCATCCTTCTCAACTCCAACGAGTACAGACCCAGAGTCCTCACCCGTTTCCCATGGGACTCTGCTTAATTTCTGGGCCTTGCCGAGGAACACCCCATCGAGCCTGCACTTCACCTACTTGCCAGTAGAGGAAATGGCGCCCTGATCTCTGGATCCCCACTACGGCCTCTGGACTCCCCAACGCCCCAACTTACCAATGAGCCCTTGTAATAATAATAATAATCTTTATTGTCACAAGTAGGCTTACATTAACACTGCAATGAAGTTACTGTGAAAAGCCCCTAGTCGCCACATTCCGGCGCCTGTTCGGGGAGGCTGTTACGGGGGGTTGATGTTACTATCCCACTAGAAGTTCCCAGAATGGAACCCTGACTCTTAACTTTTTCTCTTTTTTTTAGAAAACATAGAGGAACAGAGTCACAGGATAACTAATTAACTTTCAACAACAACAAATTATGAAACAAATTTATGAAAAAATTGAGTATAATTCTCCTTTATAAATGTACACTGAAATACAAGGCTAGCACAGCTTACACATTATATGTTACGCTATAATGTTCTCAATAAGCACACAGTCCCTTTAACCCCAGGCTGACTGTGGTCAGACAACACCACACTCTGAAACCAGTGGGAGATGCAATCGATCTTCCCTAGGTTTTTCCTCAAAGTCCCCCCACGAATGATTCCAAACTCAACTCTCAAAAGAAAAGCACTTTTAAAATCTTCTTTCACACAATGCTTTCCCTCAGCTGTTTTAACAAGGATCCAGCTCATAGTTTTCCAACTCTCCTGTCAGTATTTCTTTGTCTTGAATTTCCACATGCCAAACTTCTGCACAAAGCTTTGACGTGTCCAATGCTCAGGTTGATGCTGGGTGATCTGTTTCTATGTTTATTCACCTTTTTTGTTTGTTGTATATAATTGAGTGGCTCACTCGGACATTTCAGGAGCAGTTAAGAGTCAACTACATTGCTGTGGGTTTGGAGTCACATGTAATCCAGACCGGGTAAGGATGACAGATTTTCTTCCCTAAAGGACATTAGTGAACCAGATGGGTTTTTACAAGAATCCAGTAGTTTCCTGGTCATCATTACTGTTAAGTAGCTTTTATTATTTCTGTTTTATTTAATTAACCAAATTTAAATGCCCCCAGCTACTGTGGTGTGATCTGAACTCATGTCTCTCGATCATAAACCCAGCCCATTGGCATGGCCACTGTCCCACCCTCCCCATGGTCTCCCCCACCTTACATCTGTCATCTCAACCAGGGTTGTGACTGCGTTTGAACTCCTCCAATTCCAGCCTCATACGGGTTTCAATCAGTCCAGCACTGGCCTCCGGCCCAAACTCTAAAATCCCCTTCCTAAACCTTTCTGTCTCTCGACCTCGCTTCCTTCCTTCAGAACACCCCGAACCCTCTTTGACAAAGGTGCTGGACCTCTGACATATTAGATGGCCGAGTTTTAGAATTTGATTTGCTCATTGCTACTGTGAATTGTTTTATGTTTAAAATGTGATTTAAATAGAAATTGGGCTGCAAAATGTCCTGAGAGGGACACCTGTTTTCCAGAACTATCTGCCTTCCTTGCTTGTTTTCCTTTGCCAGAGATTTATCCTCTGCCAGAGATTTCAATCCCACTTTTATTTAGAATTTGAGTGAACAGCTGGAACACAGAATCTGTCCGTCATCGCACCCCATCAGCATATCATTCTAATCCGCTCCCCTGAAGTGTTTATCCAGCTTCCCTGTGTTTAGATCCTCTTTCAAATTGCTTTTCTTTAACCCATTAGGTGCTGAGCTCCCCCAGCAGTTTCCCCCAATCTGGCAGCAACACAGTCACGTTCCGATCGATTGAAGGAATGGCCCCAGGATCTCGGATTGGTTCAGTTGCTTCCAAAGATCGACTGGCACGAGCAGATGGCCAGGTGACCTACACTCTGGTTGGGGGGACGGATCTGGATGGCCGTTTGGTGGTGAATAGATTGACAGGTGACATTTACCTGGCCCAGGAACTGGATTATGAATTGGGCTCACATTACCAGCTGGAGGTTGCAGTTGATGACCTGAGCACAGGTTTTCCTCACAGCACAATCACCATCGTAGAGATTGATATCGAAGATCGCAATGAATATGCGCCACACTTTGCTGAGGATCCCATCACGGTTGTTATCAGTGAGAATACAGAGATTGGAGCCTCTGTTCACACCTTTCATGCAGCTGATAAAGACGGAAGTGGCCCCAACAGTGAGGTTCGGTACTCGCTCCTCCAACACACTCCCCCAGGGACCTTCCTCCACATTGACCCAATCACAGGGATACTGACAGTGGGAGCACCCATTGACCGTGAGCTGAATCCATTCTTCCTCCTCGTGGTACAAGCTGTGGACCAAGCTCTTAACAGCTCCCAACGCAAATCCTCAGCAGTAACCGTTCGTGTCTTTGTAACTGATGAAAATGATAACAGCCCCCATTTCCTTTCCCCGTCTGTGCTCAGTGTGATAGAGAATCAGCCCATTGGCACAGTTATCTCCTACGTTGTTGCCGAAGATGTTGATCTGGGAGAGAACGGCCGACTCAGTTACCAAATAAAATCCAGCTCTGGAGGCACCAGGTTCCGGCTCGATGCAAACACAGGTATTGAGGGACACTCAATAATATCAATGCAATGATTACCTAATTAGCTCTAATTAATGCACTCCTAAATACATGGGGCGGGATTCTCCCAACGGGAGTCTAAGTGCCGACGTCGGAGTAAAAACCGGAGTGTTTTACTCCGGCGTCGACACCCGTTCCCAGACCCCTATTCTCCCCCCTCCGTGGGGCTAGCAGGGGCGTTGCACGATCTACGGGGGCGCGGCCTCGGCTCGGCGTCAGAGACCCGGCACCTTGGGTCCCGCGCATGCGCATTGGGCCGGCGGCAACGAGGCATGCTCGGTGGCCGTCCTCCCCCAGGCCGCCCCGCACAAACATGGCGGATGGATCCAGGCACACCGGCGGAAGAAAGGAGGCCCGCCGATCGGTTGGTCCCGATCGCGTGCCAGGCCACTCCGGAGGCCCCCCCCGGGAATGGAGCACCCCTCGGACCCCACAGGCCGCCCCCCAAGCCTTCGCGATGAGTACCCGCCGGCAGCGTGGCCGCTCGGCCCATCCGGGCCGGAGAATGGCCGCTTGCTGTTTGCGATTCGCGCGCCGCTGGTTTCGGGGGGTTGGGAGAATCACGTGCGGGGGTCGGGGCGGCGTGGCACGATTCGTGCGGTAACTGGTGAATCTCCCACCCGGAGGGGGGGGGGGAGAGAATACCGCCCCCTATTCCTGCATAACCTCCCACGGTGACGACTGGAAACTTTAGGAACATTAGATTCTTAGTATTGGACAATTAAAGATTAAAACCTGGGTTAGAGTGTGTTTGCCGGGGTCATGTTTTTTGTAAAACATGCCTTGGGGTGCTTTAAGCAGCCAGAAGGTGAAATTGTGTTTTTCAGTCTGGGCTAATGGACTGGTGAGGTCCCTGGGGAGTTAATGTGCTTTGTAGCTTCCAGAGATACTGGGCGGGATTCTCCGACCCACCGCCGGGTTGGAGAATCGCCGGGGGGGGGGGGGGCGTGAAACCCGCCCCGCCGCTCCGACGCCGGCTGACGAATTCTCCAGCGCCGTTTTTTTGGCGGGGCGGAGGTCATGTTGCGCCAGTCGGGGGCCGCTGGCTGTGGCCCCCCCCGGCGATTCTCTGGGTCCCTATGGGCCGAGCGATGCCCATTTTCGGCCAGTCCTGCCGAATGAAATACACAAGGTCCATACCGGCGGGACCTGGTTCTCAGGACAGCCTGCAGAGTCCTTGGGGGGGCACGGGGGGATCCTACCATTGGGGGGGGGGGTGGGGGGCACGGTAGCTTGGCCCACGATCAGGGCCCACTGATCTGTGGGCGGGCCTGTGCCGTGGGGGCGGTCTTTCCCTCCGCGCCGGCCTCTGTAAAGCTCTGCCATGGCCGGACGGAGAAGAAACCCCCTGCGCATGCGGCAGAACACGCTGCCGCTCCCGTGCTCCCGCGCATGCGCAACTCACGCCGGCCAGCGGAGGTCCTTCGGCGCCGGTTGCCGTGGCGCCAACCACTCCAGCGCTGGCCTAGCCCCCGGAGGATTCCGCAACCTCCGGGCGGCCCGATGCCGGAGTGCTTCACGCCGCTCCTCGGTGGCCCTTTGGGGGAGAATCCCGGCCAATTTGTTTTTCTGCTTGGAGAGATGAGGATTTGCTGGGTGGAGCCAAGGAATGCAGAGAGACATTTTGAAAAGCTATAAAATGGAGTTTTTGAGAAGCATTTGGGAGAGAGAGGAGTTGAATCTGCCTGACACAGAGTCCACAATTTTCCAACAGTAAGATAGTTATAAAAGAGTAAAATGTAAAGCAGAGAAGATTTGTCCGGGGTCAAGGAGAAGCTGAAATGTGCCAGGTGAACCAGATTTTTGAAGGTATTCAGCCAGAGTCTGAAGGGGTTATAACATGAGTCCAAATCAGTTCTGTGATGGAGGTATTACTCTGTGCCATGCTGAATTTTAAGATAGATTGAGAGCTGTTTGTTTATTTTCTTGTTGTTTAATCGGAAATAGATTAGTATTGTTTAAGAGATAATTGTAAGCTGTTCTTTTCGGGGGCAAAATTAAAAATGTTAATATTACATTCATAATAACATTTTGTTTGAAAAATAACCAAGCCAGAATTAAATTACAAATAATACAGTTAGAAAAGCAGGAAACAAATAAACAGAAAGAAATAGAAGTGAAGAAATTGGAAATGAAGGAAAAGGAGAGAACGGCAGTGACAGAGGAAAAGGAAACAGCGAGGGCTTTTCAAAGGGAAATGGAAAGGAGGGAGCTTGAGAAATAGAAAAATTAGCAAATGATGAAAGGGATGAGGAAAGAGAGAGAATTTGAACTTTGGAAACTGCAACGAGAACATCAACGGAAAATGTTGGAGTAAGGCAGAGACTGATGAAAGTTTAGAGGAAGAACAAATACTTCCTGGACCACAGCTTAGTCGGGATATGTTTAAATATATTCAGGCATTGCCAAAATGTGATGAGAAAGATGTGGAAATGGCTAAACAATTGAATTGGCCGAAGACCGTGTGGGTAGTGTTGGTTCAAACACAGTTGGCAGGCAGCGTTAGTGAAGTGTTTGCCTCACTATCAGAGGAGGTATCTGGGGATTATGATGAGGTGAAGAAAGTCAATTTTCATATGAACCAGTGCCAGAGGCCGTAGACAAAAGTTTAGAAATCAAAGGAAAGAACGAGACAGATATAGAATTCAAAAGAATTAAACAAAATAATTTTGATCAATGGATAAGAGCTTTAAAAATAGACCAAACATATGATGCTCTTAGAGAAAAAATTGTTTTGAAGGAATTTAAAGATTCACTTCCCGCAGTAATGGGAACTCATGTGGAAGAGTATAGGGCCAACGTGTTCAATCAAGAAAAAGGATGGGACCAACCAATCCAGTGAACCCTGGATATGGAGGGATACACAGCATTGAATCAGGACAAAAAGGGAGGCTTATGGAAAATATTGAGGGTTCAAAACAGCAGAAGCCTTAGAGGCATATAGATTGTGCAAGAGGGAACTTAAAAAGGAAATTATAGGAGCAGAAAGGGGACATGAAAGGATACTGGCAGATAAAATAAAGGAAAATCCTAAATTGTTTTACAAGTACATTAAGGGTAAAAGGATAACTAGGGAAAGAGTAGGGCCCATTAAGGACCTCAGTGGGTAATGTGTGTGTGGAGCCGGGGGATGTAGGTAGGGTTCTAAATGAGTACTCGGTGTTCACTAGTGACGGTGTGGGTGTAGAAATCAGGGAGAAGGACTGTGATAAAATTAAAGAGGTTAACATAGACAGAGAGGCAGGGTTAAAAGTAGACAAATGTCCAGGGCCAGATGAAATGTATCCCAGACGACTGAGTGAGGCAAGGGGGGAAATAGCAGGAGCGCTGGCAATTTCTCTCTGGCCACAGGAGAGGTGCCGGAGGATTGGAGGATAGCCAATGTGGTACCATTATTCAAGAAGGGAGGAAGGGATAAACCAGGAAACTACAGGCCGGTCAGTCTAACCTCAGTCAGAATTGGAAGCAATTCTGAGAGACAGAATTAATCTGCATTTGGAGAGGCAGTGATTAATCAGGAACAGTCAGCATGGTTTTGTTTCGGGGAGGTCATGTGGAGGTCATGACTGACCAACTTGATTGAATTTTTCAAACAGGTGACCAGGTGTGTAGATGAGAACAATGTGTTTGATGTAGTCTACTTGGACTTCAGCAAGGCTTTTGATAGGGTTCCACAGGGGAGGCTGGTAGCAAAGGTGAGATTGAAGGGGATTGGGAGCAGAGTATGAAATTGGATTGAGGATTGGCTGACTGACAGAAAGCAGAGTGTCGGGATAAATGGGACCTTCTCTGGCTGGCGACTGTAACTAGCGGGGTGCCGCAGGGCTCAGCCCTCGGACCTCAACTGTTTACAATCTAGAGAAATAATCTGCAAGCAGGGTCGGAGTGTAATATCGCAAAATTTGCAGTTGATACTAAAATAGGTAGGAAAGCAGGCAGTGAAGAGGAGATAAAGATTTTACAGACAGATATAGATAGACTAGGAGAATGGGCCAAAATCTGGCAGATGGAGTTTAATGTGGATAAATGTGAGGTTATCCATTTTGGTCCAAAACACAGAGAGGCAAATTATTATCTAAATGGAAATCCGATTCAAAAAATGTCTGGACAGAGGGTGTAATGATATGTTTATATGTAGACAAGTAAAGGGTTAATTATTACATCTCAGTGTAACACAACCACTAGAGGGCACCTCTAGTTCCCACTATAAATATGAGAACCCAGAGGATCTTGGGTACTTCTAACCAGGAGTTTCTAGACAGTAGAGTGTAAGAGAGATAGATCACAGCATAGTTAATATTAGATATAAGAACATAAGAACTAGGAGCAGGAGTCGGCCATCTGGCCCCTCAAGCCTGCTCCACCATTCAGTGAGATCATGGCTGATCTTTTGTGGACTCAGCTCCACTTTCCGGCCCGAACACCATAACCCTTAATCCCTTTATTCTTCAAAAAACTATCTATCTTTATCTTAAAAACATTTAATGAAGGAGCCTCTACTGCTTCACTGGGCAAGGAATTCCATAGATTCACAACCCTTTGGGTGAAGAAGTTCCTCCTAAACTCAGTCCTAAATCTACTTCCCCTTATTTTGAGGCTATGCCCCCTAGTTCTGCTTTCACCCGCCAGTGGAAACAACCTGCCCGCATCTATCCTATCTATTCCCTTCATAATCTTATATGTTTCTATAAGATTCCCCCTGATCCTTCTAAATTCCAACGAGTACAGTCCCAGTCTACTCAACCTCGCCTCGTAATCCAACCCCTTCAGCTCTGGGATTAACCTAGTGAATCTCCTCTGCACACCCTCCAGTGCCAGTACGTCCTTTCTCAAGTAAGGAGACCAAAACTGAACACAATACTCCAGGTGTGGCCTCACTAACACCTTATACAATTGCAGCATAACCTCCCGAGTCTTAAACTCCATCCCTCTAGCAATGAAGGACAAAATTCCATTTGCCTTCTTAATCACCTGTTGCACCTGTAAACCAACTTTTTGCGACTCATGCACTAGCACACCCAGGTCTCTCTGCACAGCAGCATGTTTTAATATTTTATCATTTAAATAATAATCCCTTTTGCTGTTATTCCTACCAAAATGGATAACCTCACATTTGTCAACATTGTATTCCATCTGCCAGACCCTAGCCCATTTACTTAACCTATCCAAATCCCTCTGCAGACTTCCAGTATCCTCTGCACTTTTTGCTTTACCACTCATCTTAGTGTCGTCTGCAAACTTGGACACATTGCCCTTGGTCCCCAACTCCAAATCATCTATGTAAATTGTGAACAGTTGTGGGCCCAACACTGATCCCTGAGGGACACCACTAGCTACTGATTGTCAACCAGAGAAACACCCATTAATCCCCACTCTTTGCTTTCTATTAATTAACCAATCCTCTATCCATGCTACTACTTTCCCCTTAATGCCATGCATCTTTATCTTATGCAGCAACCTACCGCACTGGTAATGTCCTCAAAATATTCCACTCAATTAGTTAGGCACGACCTGCCCTTTATGAACCCATGCTGCGTCTGCCCAATGGGACAATTTCCATCCAGATGCCTCGCTATTTCTTCCTCGATGAAAGATTCCAGCATCATCCCTACTACCGAAGTTAAGCTCACTGGCCTATAATTACCCGCTTTCTGCCTACCTCCTTTTTTAAACAGTGGTGTCACGTTTGCTAATTTCCAATCCGCCAGGACCACCCCAGAGTCTAGTGAATTTTGGTAAATTATCACTAGTGCATTTGCAATTTCCCTAGCCATCTCTTTTAGCACTCTGGCATGCATTCCATCAGGGCCAGGAGACTTGTCTACCTTTAGCCCCATTAGCTTGCCCATCACTACCTCCTTAGTGATAACAATCCTCTCAAGGTCCTCACCTGTCATAGCCTCATTTCCATCAGTCACTGGCATGTTATTTGTGTCTTCCACTGTGAAGACCGTCCCAAAAAACCTGTTCAGTTCCTCACCCATTTCCTCATCTCCCATTATTAAATCTCCCTTCTCATCCTCTAAAGGACCAATATTTACCTTAGCCACTCTTTTTTGTTTTATGTATTTGTAGAAACGTTTACTATCTGTTTTTATATTCTGAGCAAGTTTACTCTCGTAATTATAGCTTTTTTAGTAGCTTTCTGTTGCCCCCTAAAGATTTCCCCGTCCTCTAGTCTCCCACTGATCTTTGCCACTTTGTATGTTTTTTCCTTCGATTTGATACAAATTGATAGAAGCAGGACGTGTAGTTTAAATTAGTTATTACTTTAATATAGATTACTTGATTACTGGTTATAGTTCTGGGGAGTGTGCAAACTCAATATTAATCAATCGTTATTCAATAAATCAATTTTGCTTTAATTTTTTTGTTTATAATTTAGAGTATCCAATTAATTTTTTCCAATTAAGGGGCAATTTAGCGTGGCCAATCCACCTGCCCTGCACATCTTTGGGTTGTGGGGGCGAAACCCACGCAAACATGGGGAGAATGTGCAAACTCCACACGGACAGTGACCCAGAGCCGGGATTGAACCTGGGACCTCGGCGCCGTGAGGCAGCAGTGCTAACCACTCTGCCACCTTGCTGCCCTGTTTTGCTTTAAGTTAAAGATTGGTGTTTTTTTCAGAATCACGCCATCAGATCATTCTGGATTACGAAGCAAAGAGTAACAATCTATTACCAAGAGTAACAATATATTACCAAAGAGTAATATAACAGAGGGACCTGGGTGTCTTTGTTCATGAATCACAGAAAGTCGGTCTGCAGGTACAGCCGGTAATTAAAAAGGCAAATGGAATGTTAGTGTTTATTGCAAAAGGACTGGAGTATAAAAGGAGAGAAGTGTTGTTGCAATTGTACAGGGTGTGGGTGAGACCACATCTGGAGTATTGGGTCCACTTTTGGTCTCCTTATTTGAGGGAGGATGTGGGGACATTGGAGGCAGTTCACCAGATTGTTTCCAGGCTGAAAGGGTTGGCATATGAAATGAAATGAAAATCACTTATTGTCACAAGTAGGCTTTGAATGAAGTTACTGTGAAAAGCCCCTAGTCACCGCATTCCGGCGCCTGTTCAGGGAGGCTGGTACGGGAATTGAACCGTGCTGCCGGCCTGCCTGGTCTTCTTTCAAAGCCAGCGATTTAGCCCTGTGCTAAACAGCCCCTAAGGAAAGATTAAACAGTTTGGGCTCATACTCGCTGGAGTTTAGAAGGATGAGAGGGGATCTGATCAAAGTATATTAAACGTTGGTTAGGCCACAGCGAGAGTATTGTGAGCAGTTCTGGGATCCACATTACAGGAGGGATGTGATAGCCACTGGAAAGGGCGCAGAGGAGATTTGCCAGGATGTTGCCTGGGCTGGAGAGTGTTAGTTATGAAGGGAGATTGGATAGACTGGGGTTGTTTTCCTTGGAGCAGAGGAGACTGAGGGGGGACGGGATTGAAATGTATAAAATTATGAGGGACATGGATAGAGTCGACAGGGAGAAACCTTTCCCCTTGGTGGAGGGATCAGTGACCAGGGGGCAGAAATTTAAGGTGAGGAGTAGGAGGATTAGAGGGGATGTGAGGTGAGGGGGGTGGGAGTCTGGAACTCGCTGCCTGAAAGGGGGGTGGAGGCAGAGACCCTCAGAACATTCCAGAAGTATTTAGCTGTTCACTGGCGATCCCAGGGCAGACACGGCTATGGGCCCAGTGCTGGGAAATGGGGTTAGAATAGTTAGGTGGGTGTTTTTGATCGGCGCAGACTCGATGGGCCGAAGGGCCTTTTCTGTGCTGTAAACCTCAATGAACAAAGGTTAAAACTGCTAGACAAACGCAGAAATGGCCGATTTTGAATTGGTTCCAAAAGCAAAGTCTGGTTTTCGACATCAGTTTCAATCTGTGAAGGATAGAAACTGGGGAAATGAGAAATTCACAGGTGGTCAAAGCAAAGGAGGTTTAGTTGGTGATGTTAAGGAGAGTTTGCCTCAGAGAAAAAAAGGAAATCTATGATTGTGGAAGAGAGATCAGAAAACTTAAGTGTTTTTATTCTAATAAAGTTGGACCTGTGAGGCCGCAGTGTTGGTGAATTAGGAAACGTACTGGGAAGACAGACTCGGGAAAACAGGATAAGCCAGTGGGGTTTATTAAAGTGAGCAGAAAACCACTGTCCCAGTGGAAGAGGAGCAACAGAGCGTCTGGTCTGTTCAGAGGCTAGTGGGTAAACAAGGATTTTATTTGTGAGGGTAAGGTTTACTCGTGTGTGTACAAGGCGGAGTAGGGAAGGCGATTAAGATCTTAAGAATTACAGGAGCAATCAATGTTTAATGGTGAGAGATAATGATGCGGTGGCACAGTGGTTAGCACAGCTGCCTCACAGCTCCAGGGTCCCAGGTTCGATCCCGGCTTGGGTCACTGTCTGTGCGGAGTCTGCACGTTCTCCCCGTGTCTGCGTGGGTTTCCTCCGGGTGCTCCGGTTTCCTCCCACAAGTCCCGAAAGACGTGCTGTTAGGTGAATTGGACATTCTGAATTCTCCCTCTGTGACCCGAACAGGCGCCGGAATGTGGCGACTAGGGGATTTTCACAGTAACTTCAATTCAGTGTTAATGTAAGCCTACTTGTGACATTAAAGATCATTATTATCATTATAACGCTGTTCAAAGGGCATCTCGACAAATACATGGATAGATCGGCGCAGGCTGGGAGGGCCAAAGGGCCTGTTCCTGTGCTGTATTGTTCTTTGTTCTATTATCCAGAGGATTGGGATAAAGAAATTCCATTTGTACTGTTTGCAATTAGGGAGAGTACAGGCGCAATCGAATGGCCACGCTGCACCCAAACAGCAGCACGCCGCGGCCAACGTGGCCGATTGAAGCCAGGAGACTCTGCTTCCAGGACTATCCCAGCTTGCGACACCTCGCAAGATCTAACTCGATCTCGCGAGACGTTGCAATATATTCCCAGGGTCACTTTTGGGCAAATCAGCATATTCGAGTGAGACAGTATGGAATCCGTTCCCTCCGCCTCGGAAACCTCGGGCGAGGGCCGGGCAGTACTGGTCTCCACAAACGGGGACCAGATGGAACGGCACTCTTGTTCATCTCCCAGGGGATTGGAGCGCCCCAGGCGAATGCCCTTTGAACAGTGCGATTTCCACCCTGGCACTGCAAGGTCCCAGCTGGGACTCCCAGCTGGCAGGGGTACTTCCAGGGTGCCAGATTAGCACTGCCAAGATGCTTGGTGGTGATCAGGCCGGAGGTGCCCTGCATGGGTGTTGGGGGGAGAGTGGGGGGTGGTGCGGGGGACCTTCCCATGGTGCACTGGGGCTTGGGGGTCGCATCAGAGGCAGCAGAGATCGGGACGCCATTTAAAAATAGCGCCCTGATCTCTCGCTACACTGAGGAGTTCTGGTGAGTGGAAATCCTCAGTGCACATAACAGGGCTGAGTGTAGCCTCGGCCGCTCGTTTCCCGCCGAGGCCCCGTATCTAACCCGGGTGCTATTTTATAGTGTTGTGTTTCTCAGACAGCTCAAGGTGCCCGCTCTGCGACTTTCTTCTCATCTAGTTAAATCCCGTCCTACTTTGTTGAACTATGTGTCAAACTTTAGGGAGAGATTAACTAGGGCTGGTGAGTTGGCTGGGAAACATTTAAAATTGTCACAACATGTGATGAAAAAAGAGGCGGATAAGAAATCAAAAATTTGGAGTTTTGTTGGTGGGAAGGAAGTATTAGTGTTATTTCCAATGGCAGGGGAACCATTAGAAGTGTGATTTAGTGGGCTGTATCAAATTGAAAGGAAATTGAGTGAGGTGAATTATTTGATGTTAACTCCACACAGAAGGAAAACAGAGTGTGTTATGTTCCTTTGCTCACAAGGTATTTTGATGGAGGACGGAAGGAGGTTGTGTTCTTTGTTGTAACTCAGGGAGAAGAGATAAATCCAGATGATTCTGAATTTGACATTCCTCAAATTAAATTGAATAATGAATAATAATAATAATCGCTTATTGTCACAAGTAGGCTTCAATGAAGTTACTGTGAAAAGCCCCTAGTCGCCACATTCCAGCGCCTGTTCGGGGAGGCTGGTACGGGAATTGAACCCGCGCTGCTGGCATTGTTCTGCATTATAAGCCAGCTGTTTAGCCCACTGTGCTAAACCAGCCCCTATTAATGAAGTATTAATGCAATTACCCTGTGATCACCCCTGTTACCCAAGCTGACCCCTTCCTCCGCTCAATTGTGTCCTCTGCCCATCATCCGTCCCTAATGCCGACCTTCACAGTCTTACAGCTGGTGGGATGAATGGGTTCTGTAAATCGTTGCTCACTGATTCACACCTTTCCGGTTTTATTCCAGGGGCCTTGTCCATTGTCAAAGAGCTAGATTGTGAAGAGCAGAGTTGGGTTAACCTGACAATTGAGGCATGTGATCATGGTGCTTCCCGACACTCAGCCACACAGCTGCTCCATATCCAGCTGATTGATGTCAATGATGAGGTGCCGGTGTTTGAAGAGACAGCGTATGAAGCCAGTGTCATGGAGAATCAGCCAATCGGCACGCAGGTTATCCAGACCCATGCGACTGACAGGGACCAAGGTAACAAGTCACTCGACAGATAAACAAATCAGTATGGGCTGTGTTCAGAGAGACAGAGGTTCTGGAGTGACAAGGTGACTGTGAGACCTGCCGAGTCCCCCCGAGAACAGCCACTGAAGGTGGAACTCTGACAGAGGGAATGGGGGTATAACCTCACTTGGAGGGTGTGGTATTTTTAAACGATAGGTTTCCAGAGTTTCCTCATGGTCTGGTGTTTCGAGATGCTTCTCAATTTCTTCCACCTCTGTGCTTCAACATTTACAAAGGGAGCTGGTAAATGCATTCCGGACACCTTTGCCAGATTTTTAAGTATGCTTCAGACATTCATTTTTGTCAAAACATTCAGATGAATATTCCATAAACTATCCGCCCTTTGTCTCTCCATCCTGAGCCACAATATAACACTTAGAAGCAGAATTAGGCCACTCAGCCCATCGAGTCTGCTCCGCCATTCAATCATGGCTGATATTTTCTCATCCCCATTCTCCTGCCTTCTCCCCATAACCCCTGACCCCCTTATTAATCAAGAACCTATCTATCTCTGTCTTAAAGACACTCAGTGATTTGGCCTCCACAGCCTTCTGCGGCAAAGAGTTCCACAGATTCACCACCCTCTGGCTGGAGAAATTCCTCATCATCTCTGTTTTAAAGGATCGTCCCTTTAGTCTGAGATGGTGTCCTCTGGTTCTAGTTTCTCCTACAAGTGGAAACATCCTCTCCACGTCCACTCTATCCAGGCCTCGCAGTATCCTGTAAGTTTCAATAAGATCCCCCCTCATCCTTCTAAACTCCAACGAGTACAGACCCAGAGTCCTCAACCGTTCCTCATACGACAAGCTCTTCATTCCAGGGATCATCCTTGTGAACCTCCTCTGGACCCTCTCCAAGGTCAGCACATCCTTCCTTAGATACGGGGCCCAGAACTGCTGACAATACTCCCAATGGGGTCTGACCAGAGCCTTGTACAGCCTCAGAAGTACATCCCTGCTCTTGTATTCCAGCCCTCTTGACATGAATGCTAACATTGCATTTGCCTTCCTAACTGCCGACTGAACCTGCACATTAACCTTAAGAGAATCGTGAACAGGGACTCCCGAGTCCCTTTGTGCTTCTGATTTAGAAAATAGTCTGTGCCAAGATTCCTCCTTCCAAAGTGCATAACCTCACACTTTTCCACATTGTATTCCCTCTGCCACTTCATTGCCCACTCTCCCAGCCTGTCCAAGTCCTTCTGCAGCCCGCCCGGGAATATGGGGTGGGGGGGGGGGGGGGGGGGTGCGGGGGGGTGGAGTGTACCCGGGGTGTGAGAGGGGAGAGTGTACCTGGGGGAGGGGAGAGTGTACCCGGGGGTGTGAGGGGGAGAGTGTACCCGGGCGTGTGGGTGTGGAGAGTGTACCCGGGGTGTGAGAGGGGAGAGTGTACCCAGGGGTGTGAGAGGGGAGAGTGTACCCGGGGTGTGAGAGGGGAGAGTGTACCCGGGGGTGTGAGAGGGGAGAGTGTACCCGGGGGTGTGAGAGGGGAGAGTGTACCCGGGGTGTCAGAGGGGAGAGTGTACACAGGGGTGTGAGAGGGGAGAGTGTACCCGGGGTGTGAGAGGGGAGAGTGTACCCAGGGGTGTGAGAGGGGAGAGTGTACCCGGGGTGTGAGAGGGGAGAGTGTACCCGGGGTGTGAGAGGGGAGAGTGTACCCAGGGGTGTGAGAGGGGAGAGTGTACCCGGGGTGTGAGAGGGGAGAGTGTACCCGGGGGTGTGAGAGGGGAGAGTGTACCCGGGGGTGTGAGAGGGGAGAGTGTACCCGGGGTGTCAGAGGGGAGAGTGTACACAGGGGTGTGAGAGGGGAGAGTGTACCCGGGGTGTGAGAGGGGAGAGTGTACCCGGGGGTGTGAGAGGGGAGAGTGTACCCGGGCGTGTGAGAGGGGAGAGTGTACCCGGGGTGTGAGAGGGGAGAGTGTACCCGGGGGTGTGAGAGGGGAGAGTGTACCCGGGGGTGTGAGAGGGGAGAGTGTACCCGGGGGTGTGAGAGGGGAGAGTGTACCCGGGGGTGTGATAGGGGAGAGTGTACCCGGGCGTGTGCGTGTGGAGAGTGTAACCGGGGGTGTGAGAGGGGAGAGTGTACGCGGGGTGTGAGGCGGGAGAGTGTACCCAGGGCATGAGAGGGGAGAGTGTACCCGGGGGTGTGAGAGGGGAGAGTGTACCCGGGGTGTGAGAGGGGAGAGTGTACCCGGGGGTGTGAGAGGGGAGAGTGTACCTGGGCGTGTGGTTGTGGAGAGTGTACCCGGGGGTGTGAGAGGGGAGAGTGTACCCGGGGTGTGAGGCGGGAGAGTGTACCCGGGCGTGAGAGGGGAAAGTGTACCCGGGGGTGTGAGAGGGGAGAGTATACCCTGGGGTATGAGAGGGGAGAGTATACCCGGGGGTGTGAGAGGGGAGAGTGTACCCGGGGGTGTGAGAGGGGAGAGTGTACCCGGGGTGTGAGAGGGGAGAGTTAACACGGGGTGTGAGAGGGGAGAGTGTAACCGGGGGTGTGAGAGGGGAGAGTGTACCCTTGGTGTGAGAGGGAAGAGTGTACCCGGGGGTGTGAGAGGGGAGAGTGTACCCGGGGTTGTGAGAGGGGAGAGTGTACCCGGGGGTGTGAGAGGGGAGAGTGTACCCGGGTGTGTGAGAGGGGAGAGTGTACCCGGTTTTGTGAGAGGGGAGAGTGTACCCGGGGGTGTGAGAGGGGAGAGTGTACTCGGGGTGTGAGAGGGGAGAGTGTACCCAGGGTGTGAGAGGGGAGAGTGTACCCGGGGGTGTGAGAGGGGAGAGTGTACACGGGGTGTGAGAGGGGAGAGTGTACCCGGGGTGTGAGAGGGGAGAGTGTACCCGGGGTGTGAGACGGGAGAGTGTACCCGGGTCTGTGAGAGGGGAAAGTGTACCCGGTGGTGTGAGAGGGGAGAGTGTACCCGGGGGTGTGGGTATGGAGAGTGTACCCGGGGGTGTGAGAGGGGAGAGTGTACCCGGGGTGTGGGGGAGGGGAGAGTGTACCTGGGTCTGTGAGAGGGGAAAGTGTACCCGGTGGTGTGAGAGGGGAGAGTGTACCCGGGGGTGTGGGTATGGAGAGTGTACCCGGGGGTGTGAGAGGGGAGAGTGTACCCGGGGTTTGAGAGGGGAGAGTGTACCCGGGGTGTGAGAGGGGAGAGTGTACCCGGGGGTGTGAGAGGGGAGAGTGTACCCTGGGTGTGAGAGGGGAGAGTGTACCCGGGTTTGTGAGAGGGGAGAGTGTACCCGGGGGTGGGAGAGGGGAGAGCGTACCTGGGGGGGTGGGGAGTGTGTACCCGGGGGTGTGAGAGGGGAGAGTGTACACGGGGTGTGAGAGGGGAGAGTGTACCCGGGGTGTGAGAGGGGAGAGTGTACCCGGGGGTGTGAGAGGGGAGAGTGTACCCGGGGTGTGAGACGGGAGAGTGTACCCGGGTCTGTGAGAGGGGAGAGTGTAGCCGGGGGTGTGGGTGGGGAGTGTGTACCCGGGGTGTGGGGGAGGGGAGAGTGTACCTGGGTCTGTGAGAGGGGAAAGTGTACCCGGTGGTGTGAGAGGGGAGAGTGTACCCGGGGTTTGAGAGGGGAGGGTGTACCCGGGGTGTGAGAGGGGAGAGTGTACCCGGGGGTGTGAGAGGGGAGAGTTTACCCTGGGTGTGAGAGGGAAGAGTGTACCCGGGGGTGTGAGAGGGGAGAGTGTACCCTGGGTGTGAGAGGGGAGAGTGTACCTGGGGGTGTGGGGTGTGGGGAGAGTGTACCGGGGGTGTGAGAGGGGAGAGTGTACCTGGGGGTGTGGGGAGAGTGTACCCGGGGTGTGAGAGGGGAGAGTGTACCCGGGGTGTGAGAGGGGAGAGTGTACCCGGGGGTGTGAGAGGGGAGAGTGTACCCGGGGCGTGAGACGGGAGAGTGTACCCGGGGGTGTGTGAGCGGAGAGTGTACCCTGGGGTGTGGGTGGGGAGAGTGTACCCGGGGGTGTGAGAGGGGAGAGTGTACCCGGGGATTTAGGAGGGGAGAGTGTACCCGGGGGGTTGGGAGGGGAGAGTGTACCCGGGGGTGTGAGGGGGAGAGTGTACCCGGGGATTTAGGAGGGGAGAGTGTACCCGGGGGGTTGGGAGGGGAGAATGTACCCTGGGGTGTGAGAGGGGAGAGTGTACCCGGGGATTTAGGAGAGGAGAGTGTACCCGGGGGGTTGGGAGGGGAGCGTGTACCCGGGGGTGTGAGGGGGAGAGTGTACCCGTGGCTAGGGAGGGGAGAGAGTATACCCGGGGGTGTGAGAGGGGAGAGTGTACCCGGGGGTTTAGGAGGGGAGAGTGTACCCGGGGGGTTGGGAGGGGAGAGTGTACCCGGGGGTGTGAGGGGGGAAGAGTGTACCCGGGGGAGAGAGAGGGGAGAGCGTACCTGGGGGGGTGGGGAGAGTGTACCCGGGGGTGTGAGAGGGGAGAGTGTACACGGGGTGTGAGAGGGAAGAGTGTACCCGGGGTGTGAGAGGGGAGAGTGTACCCGGGGGTGTGAGAGGGGAGAGTGCACCCTTGGTGTGAGAGGGAAGAGTGTACCCGGGGTGTGAGAGGGGAGAGTGTACCCGGGGGTGTGAGAGGGGAGAGTGTACCCGGGGGTGTGAGAGGGGAGAGTGTACCCGGGGGTGTGAGAGGGGAGAGTGTACCCTGGGTGTGAGAGGGTAGAGTGTCCCCGGGGGTGTGAGAGGGGAGAGTGTACCTGGGGGTGTGAGAGGTGAGAGTGTACCCAGGGTGTGAGAGGGGCGAGTGTACCCGGGCGTGTGAGAGGGGAGAGCGTACCTGGGGGGGTGGGGAGAGTGTACCCGGGGGTGTGAGAGGGGAGAGTGTACACGGGGTGTGAGAGGGGAGAGTGTACACGGGGTGTGAGAGGGGAGAGTGTACCCAGGGGTGTGAGAGGGGAGAGTGTACCCGGGGTGTGAGACGGGAGAGTGTACCCGGGGCGTGAGACGGGGGAGTGTACCCGGGGGTGTGAGAGGGGAGAGTGTACCCTGGGGTGTGGGTGGGGAGAGTGTACCCGGGGGTGTGAGAGGGGAGACAGTACCCGGGGGGTTGGGAGGGGAGAATGTACCCTGGAGTGTGAGATGGGAGAGTGTACCCGGGGATTTAGGAGGGGAGAGTGTACCCGGGGGGTTGGGAGGGGAGAGTGTACCCGGGGGTGTGAGGGGGAGAGTGTACCCGGGCGTGTGCGTGTGGAGAGTGTAACCGGGGGTGTGAGAGGGGAGAGTGTACCCGGGGTGTGAGGCGGGAGAGTGTACCCAGGGCATGAGAGGGGAGAGTGTACCCGGGGGTGTGAGAGGGGAGAGTGTACCCGGGGTGTGAGAGGGGAGAGTGTACCCGGGGGTGTGAGAGGGGAGAGTGTACCCGGTGGTGTGAGAGGGGAGAGTGTACCTGGGCGTGTGGTTGTGGAGAGTATACCCGGGGGTGTGAGAGGGGAGAGTGTACCCGGGGTGTGAGGCGGGAGAGTGTACCCGGGGGTGTGAGAGGGGAGAGTATACCCGGGGGTATGAGAGGGGAGAGTATACCCGGGGGTGTGAGAGGGGAGAGTGTACCCGGGGGTGTGAGAGGGGAGAGTGTACCCGGGGTGTGAGGCGGGAGAGTGTACCCGGGCGTGAGAGGGAAGAGTGTACCCGGGGGTGTGAGAGGGGAGAGTGTACACGGGGTGTGAGAGGGAAGAGTGTACCCGGGGTGTGAGAGGGGAGAGTGTACCCGGGGGTGTGAGAGGGGAGAGTGCACCCTTGGTGTGAGAGGGAAGAGTGTACCCGGGGTGTGAGAGGGGAGAGTGTACCCGGGGGTGTGAGAGGGGAGAGTGTACCCGGGGGTGTGAGAGGGGAGAGTGTACCCGGGGGTGTGAGAGGGGAGAGTGTACCCTGGGTGTGAGAGGGTAGAGTGTCCCCGGGGGTGTGAGAGGGGAGAGTGTACCTGGGGGTGTGAGAGGTGAGAGTGTACCCAGGGTGTGAGAGGGGCGAGTGTACCCGGGCGTGTGAGAGGGGAGAGCGTACCTGGGGGGGTGGGGAGAGTGTACCCGGGGGTGTGAGAGGGGAGAGTGTACACGGGGTGTGAGAGGGGAGAGTGTACACGGGGTGTGAGAGGGGAGAGTGTACCCAGGGGTGTGAGAGGGGAGAGTGTACCCGGGGTGTGAGACGGGAGAGTGTACCCGGGGCGTGAGACGGGGGAGTGTACCCGGGGGTGTGAGAGGGGAGAGTGTACCCTGGGGTGTGGGTGGGGAGAGTGTACCCGGGGGTGTGAGAGGGGAGACAGTACCCGGGGGGTTGGGAGGGGAGAATGTACCCGGGGGGTGTGAGAGGGGATAGTGTACCCGGGGGTGTGAGAGGGGAGAGTGTACCCGGTGGTGTGAGAGGGGAGAGTGTACCTGGGCGTGTGGTTGTGGAGAGTATACCCGGGGGTGTGAGAGGGGAGAGTGTACCCGGGGTGTGAGGCGGGAGAGTGTACCCGGGCGTGAGAGGGGAGAGTGTACCCGGGGGTGTGAGAGGGGAGAGTATACCCTGGGGTATGAGAGGGGAGAGTATACCCGGGGGTGTGAGAGGGGAGAGTGTACCCGGGGGTGTGAGAGGGGAGAGTGTACCCGGGTGTGTGAGAGGGGAGAGTGTACCCGGGTTTGTGAGAGGGGAGAGTGTACCCGGGGGTGTGAGAGGGGAGAGTGTACTCGGGGTGTGAGAGGGGAGAGTGTACCCAGGGTGTGAGAGGGGAGAGTGTACCCGGGGGTGTGAGAGGGGAGAGTGTACACGGGGTGTGAGAGGGGAGAGTGTACCCGGGGTGTGAGAGGGGAGAGTGTACCCGGGGTGTGAGACGGGAGAGTGTACCCGGGTCTGTGAGAGGGGAAAGTGTACCCGGTTGTGTGAGAGGGGAGAGTGTAACCGGGGGTGTGGGTATGGAGAGTGTACCCGGGGGTGTGAGAGGGGAGAGTGTACCCGGGGTGTGGGGGAGGGGAGAGTGTACCTGGGTCTGTGAGAGGGGAAAGTGTACCCGGTGGTGTGAGAGGGGAGAGTGTACCCGGGGGTGTGGGTATGGAGAGTGTACCCGGGGGTGTGAGAGGGGAGAGTGTACCCGGGGTTTGAGAGGGGAGAGTGTACCCGGGGTGTGAGAGGGGAGAGTGTACCCGGGGTTGTGAGAGGGGAGAGTGTACCCTGGGTGTGAGAGGGGAGAGTGTACCCGGGGGTGTGAGAGGGGAGAGTGTACCCAGGGTGTGAGAGGGGAGAGTGTACCCGGGTTTGTGAGAGGGGAGAGTGTACCCGGGGTGTGAGACGGGAGAGTGTACCCGGGTCTGTGAGAGGGGAGAGTGTAGCCGGGGGTGTGGTTGGGGAGTGTGTACCCGGGGTGTGGGGGAGGGGAGAGTGTACCTGGGTCTGTGAGAGGGGAAAGTGTACCCGGTGGTGTGAGAGGGGAGAGTGTACCCGGGGTTTGAGAGGGGAGAGTGTACCCGGGGTGTGAGAGGGGAGAGTGTACCCGGGGGTGTGAGAGGGGAGAGTGTACCCTGGGTTTGAGAGGGAAGAGTGTACCCGGGGGTGTGAGAGGGGAGAGTGTACCCGGGGGTGTGAGAGGGGAGAGTGTACCCGGGGTTGTGAGAGGGGAGAGTGTACCCGGGGTGTGAGAGGGGAGAGTGTACCCAGGGTGTGAGAGGGGAGAGTGTACCGGGGGTGTGAGAGGGGAGAGTGTACCTGGGGGTGTGGGGCGTGGGGAGAGTGTACCGGGGGTGTGAGAGGGGAGAGTGTACCTGGGGGTGTGGGGAGAGTGTACCCGGGGTGTGAGAGGGGAGAGTGTACCCGGGGTGTGAGAGGGGAGAGTGTACCCGGGGGTGTGAGAGGGGAGAGTGTACCCGGGGCGTGAGACGGGAGAGTGTACCCGGGGGTGTGTGAGCGGAGAGTGTACCCTGGGGTGTGGGTGGGGAGAGTGTACCCGGGGGTGTGAGAGGGGAGAGTGTACCCGGGGATTTAGGAGGGGAGAGTGTACCCGGGGGGTTGGGAGGGGAGAGTGTACCCGGGGGTGTGAGGGGGAGAGTGTACCCGGGGATTTAGGAGGGGAGAGTGTACACGGGGGGTTGGGAGGGGAGAGTGTACCCGGGGGTGTGAGGGGGAGAGTGTACCCGGGGCTAGGGAGGGGAGAGAGTATACCCGGGGGTGTGAGAGGGGAGAGTGTACCCGGGGCTTTAGGAGGGGAGAGTGTACCCGGGGGGTTGGGAGGGGAGAGTGTACCCGGGGGTGTGAGAGGGGAGAGCGTACCTGGGGGGGTGGGGAGAGTGTACCCGGGGGTGTGAGAGGGGAGAGTGTACACGGGGTGTGAGAGGGAAGAGTGTACCCGGGGTGTGAGAGGGGAGAGTGTACCCGGGGGTGTGAGAGGGGAGAGTGCACCCTTGGTGTGAGAGGGAAGAGTGTACCCGGGGTGTGAGAGGGGAGAGTGTACCCGGGGGTGTGAGAGGGGAGAGTGTACCCGGGGGTGTGAGAGGGGAGAGTGTACCCGGGGGTGTGAGAGGGGAGAGTGTACCCTGGGTGTGAGAGGGTAGAGTGTCCCCGGGGGTGTGAGAGGGGAGAGTGTACCTGGGGGTGTGAGAGGTGAGAGTGTACCCAGGGTGTGAGAGGGGCGAGTGTACCCGGGGGTGTGAGAGGGGAGAGCGTACCTGGGGGGGTGGGGAGAGTGTACCCGGGGGTGTGAGAGGGGAGAGTGTACACGGGGTGTGAGAGGGGAGAGTGTACCCGGGGTGTGAGAGGGGAGAGTGTACCCGGGGGTGTGAGAGGGGAGAGTGTACCCGGGGTGTGAGACGGGAGAGTGTACCCGGGGCGTGAGACGGGGGAGTGTACCCGGGGGTGTGAGAGGGGAGAGTGTACCCTGGGGTGTGGGTGGGGAGAGTGTACCCGGGGGTGTGAGAGGGGAGACTGTACCCGGGGGGTTGGGAGGGGAGCGTGTACCCTGGAGTGTGAGATGGGAGAGTGTACCCGGGGATTTAGGAGGGGAGAGTGTACCCGGGGGGTTGGGAGGGGAGAGTGTACCCGGGGGTGTGAGGGGGAGAGTGTACCCGGGGGCTAGGGAGGGGAGAGTGTACCCGGGGTGTGAGAGGGGAGAGTGTACCCGGGGGTGTGAGAGGGGAGAGTGTACCCGGGGGAGTGAGAGGAGAGAGTGTATCCGGGGGTGTGAGAGGGGAGAGTGTACCCGTGGGTGTGAGAGGGGAGAGTGTACCCGGGAGAGTGAGAGGGGAGTGTGTACATGGGAGAGTGAGAGGGTAGTGTGTACCCGGGTCTGTGAGAGGGGAGAGTGTACCCGTGGGTGTGGGTGGGGAGTGTGTACCCGGGGGTGTGAGAGGGGAGACTGTACCCGGGGCGTGAGAGGGGAGACTGTACCCGGGGGTGTGAGAGGGGAGAGTGTACCCGGGGGGTTGGGAGGGGAGAGTGTACCCTGGGGTGTTCGAGGGGAGAGTTTTCCCGGGGGTTTAGGAGGGGAGAGTGTACCCGGGGGGTTGGGAGAGGAGAGTGTACCAGGGGGTGTGAGGGGGGAGAGTGTACCCGGGGGCTAGGGAGGGGAGAGTGTACCCGGGGTGTGAGAGGGGAGAGTGTACCCGGGGGTGTGAGAGGGGAGAGTGTACCCGGGGGCGTGAGAGGGAAGAGTGTACCCAGGGGTTTGGGTGGGGAGAGTGTACCCTGGGGTGTTCGAGGGGAGAGTTTTCCCGGGGGTTTAGGAGGGGAGAGTGTACCCGGGGGGTTGGGAGAGGAGAGTGTACCAGGGGGTGTGAGGGGGGAGAGTGTACCCGGGGGCTAGGGAGGGGAGAGTGTACCCGGGGTGTGAGAGGGGAGAGTGTACCCTGGGGGTTGGGAGAGGAGAGTGTACCCGGGGGTGTGAGGGGGGAGAGTGTACCCGGAGGTGTGGGTGAGGAGAGTGTACCCGGGGGTGTGAGAGGGGAGAGTGTACCCGGGAGAGTGAGAGGGGAGTGTGTACATGGGAGAGTGAGAGGGGAGAGTGTATCCTGGGGGTGTGAGGGGGGAGAGTGTACCCGGGGGCTAGGGAGGGGAGAGTGTACCCGGGGTGTGAGAGGGGAGAGTGTAACCGGGGGTGTGAGAGGGGAGAGTGTACCCGGGGGCGTGAGAGGGGACAGTGTACCCGGTGGTGTGAGAGGGAAGAGTGTACCCTGGGGTTTGGGTGGGGAGAGTGTACCTGGGGGTGTGAGAGGGGAGAGTGTACCCGGGGGGTTGGGAGGGGAGAGTGTACCCTGGGGTGTGAGAGGGGAGAGTGGACCCGGGGGCTAGGGAGGGGAGAGTGTACCCAGGGTGTGAGAGGGGAGAGTGTACCCGGGGGTTTAGGAGGGGAGAGTGTACCAGGGGGTGTGAGAGGGGAGAGTGGACCCGGGGGCTAGGGAGGGGAGAGTGTACCCAGGGTGTGAGAGGGGAGAGTGTACCCTGGGGGTTGGGAGAGGAGAGTGTACCCGGGGGTGTGAGGGGGGAGAGTGTACCCGGGGGTGTGAGAGGGGAGAGCGTACCTGGGGGGGTGGGGAGAGTGTACCCGGGGGTGTGAGAGGAGAGAGTGTACCCGGGGGTGTGAGAGGGGAGAGTGTACCATGGGGTGTGAGAGGAAAGAGTGTACCCGGGAGTGTGAGCGGGGAGAGTGTACCCGGGTCTGTGAGAGGGGAGAGTGTACCCGGGGGTGTGGGTGGGGAGAGTGTACCCGGGGGTGTGGGTGGGGTGAGTGTACCCGGGGGTGTGAGAGGAGAGAGTGTACCCGGGGGTGTGAGAGGGGAGAGTGTACCATGTGGTGTGAGAGGGGAGAGTGTACCCGGGAGTGTGAGCGGGGAGAGTGTACCCGGGGGTGTCAGAGGGGAGAGTGTACCCGGGAGTGTGAGAGGGGAGAGTGTACCCGGGGGTGTGGGTGGGGTGAGTGTACCCGGGGCTGTGAGGGGGGCGAGTGTACCCGGGAGAGTGAGAGGGGAGAGTGTACATGGGAGAGTGAGAGGGTAGAGTGTACCCGGGTCTGTGAGAGGGGAGAGTGTACCGGGGGTGTGAGAGGGGAGAGTGTACCCGGGGTGTGAGACGGAGAGAGTGTACCCGGAGCGTGAGAGGGGAGAGTGTACCGGGGGGTTGGGAGGGGAGAGTGTACCCTGGGGTGTGAGAGCGGAGAGTGTACCCGGGGATTTAGGAGGGGAGAGTGTACCCGGGGGGTTGGGAGGGGAGAGTGTACCCGGGGGCTAGGGAGGGGAGAGGGGACACGGGGTGTGAGAGGGGAGAGTGTACCCGGGGGTGTGAGAGGGGAGAGTGTACCCGGGGGAGTGAGAGGAGAGAGTGTACCCGGGGGAGTGAGAGGAGAGAGTGTACCCTGGGGTGTGAGAGGGGAGAGTGTACCCGGGGGGTGAGACGGGAGAGTGTACCCTGCGGTGTGAGAGGGGAGAGTGTACCCGGGCGTGTGAGAGGGGAGAGTGTACCCGGGGGTGTGAGAGGGGAGAGTGTCCCCGGGGGTTTAGGAGGGGAGAGTGTACCCGGGGGTGTGGGTGGGGAGAGTATACCCGGGGGTGTGAGAGGGGAGAGTGTACCCGGGGTTGTGAGAGGGGAGAGTGTACCCGGGGGTGTGAGTGGGGAGAGTGTACCCTGGGGTGTGGGTGGGGAGAGTGTACCCGGGGGTGTGAGAGGGGAGAGTGTACCCGGGGGGTTGGGAGGGGAGAGTGTACCCTGGGGTGTGAGAGCGGAGAGTGTAACCGGGGGGTTGGCAGGGGAGAGTGTACCCGGGGGTGTGAGGGGGAGAGTGTACCCGGGGGCTAGGGAGGGGAGAGTGTACCCGGGGTGTGAGAGGGGAGAGTGTACCCGGGGGTGTGAGGGGGAGAGTGTACCCGGGGGAGTGAGAGGAGAGAGTGTACCCGGGGGAGTGAGAGGAGAGAGTGTACCCGGGGGAGTGAGAGGAGAGAGTGTACCCGGGGGAGTGAGAGGAGAGAGTGTACCCGGGGGAGTGAGAGGGGAGAGTGTACCCGGGGGAGTGAGAGGAGAGAGTGTACCCGGGGTGTGAGACGGGAGAGTGTACCCGGGGTGTGAGACGGGAGAGTGTACCCTGGGGTGTGAGAGGGGAGAGTGTACCCGGGCGTGTGAGAGGGAAGAGTGTACCCGGGGGTGTGGGTGGGGAGAGTATACCCGGGGGTGTGAGAGGGGAGAGTGTACCCGGGGGTTTAGGAGGGGAGAGTGTACCCGGGGGTGTGGGTGGGGAGAGTATACCCGGGGGTGTGAGAGGGGAGAGTGTACCCGGGGGTGTGGGTGGGGAGAGTATACCCGGGGGTGTGAGAGGGGAGAGTGTACCCGGGGGGTTGGGAGGGGAGAGTGTACCCTGGGTGTGAGAGGGCAGAGTGTACCCGGGGGTGTGAGAGGGGAGAGTGTACCCTTGGTGTGAGAGGGAAGAGTGTACCCGGGGGTGTGAGAGGGGAGAGTGTACCCGGGGGTGTGAGAGGGGAGAGTGTACCCGGGGTTGTGAGAGGGGAGAGTGTACCCGAGGGTGTGAGAGGGGAGAGTGTACCCGGGGGAGTGAGAGGAGAGAGTGTACCCGGGGGAGTGAGAGGAGAGAGTGTACCCGGGGGTGTGAGAGGGGAGAGTGTACCCTGGGGTGTGAGAGGGGAGAGTGTACCCGGGGTGTGAGACGGGAGAGTGTACCCTGGGGTGTGAGAGGGGAGAGTGTACCCGGGGGTGTGAGAGGGGAGAGTGTACCCGGGGGTGTGAGAGGGGAGAGTGTACCCGGGCATGTGAGAGGGGAGAGTGTACCCTGGGGTGTGGGTGGGGAGAGTATACCCGGGGGTGTGAGAGGGGAGAGTGTACCCGGGGGTTTAGGAGGGGAGAGTGTACCCGGGGGTGTGGGTGGGGAGAGTATACCCGGCGGTGTGAGAGGGGAGAGTGTACACGGGGGGTTGGGAGGGGAGAGTGTACCCTGGGTGTGAGAGGGAAGAGTGTACCCGGGTGTGTGAGAGGGGAGAGTGTACCCGGGGTTGTGAGAGGGGAGAGTGTACCCGGGGGTGTGAGAGGGGAGAGTGTACCCGGGGTTGTGAGAGGGGAGAGTGCACCCGGGGGTGTGAGAGGGGAGAGTGTACACGGGGTGTGAGAGGGGAGAGTGTACCCAGGGTGTGAGAGGGGAGAGTGTACCCGGGGGTGTGAGAGGGGAGAGTGTACACGGGGTGTGAGTGGGGAGAGTGTACACGGGGTGTGAGAGGGGAGAGTGTACCCGGGGGTGTGAGAGGGGAGAGTGTACCCGGGGGTGTGAGGGGGGAGAGTGTACCCGGGGGTTTAGGAGGGGAGAGTGTACCCGGGGGGCTGGGAGAGGAGAGTGTACCCGGGGTTGTGAGGGGGGAGAGTGTACCCGGGGGTGTGAGGGGGGAGAGAGTACCCGGGGTGTGAGGGGGAGAGTGTACCCGGGGGTGTGAGAGGGGAGAGTGTACCCGGGGGTTTAGGAGGGGAGAGTGTACCCGGGGGGCTGGGAGAGGAGAGTGTACCCGGGGGTGTGAGGGGGGAGAGTGTACCCGGGGGTGTGAGGGGGGAGAGTGTACCCGGGGTGTGAGGGGGAGAGTGTACCCGGGGGTGTGAGAGGGGAGAGTGTACCCGAGGGCTAGGGAGGGGAGAGTGTACCCGGGGTGTGAGGGGGAGAGTGTACCCGGGGGTGTGAGAGGGGAGAGTGTACCCGGGGGCGTGAGATGAGAGAGTGTACCCGGGGGTGTGAGAGGGGAGAGTGTACCCGGGTCTGTGAGAGGGGAGAGTGTACCCGGGAGTGTGAGAGGGGAGAGTGTACCCGGGGGTGTGAGAGGGGAGAGTGTACCCGGGCGTGTGGGTGGGGAGAGTGCACCCGGGTGTGTGAGAGGGGAGAGTGTACCCGGGGGTTTAGGATGGGGAGAGTGTACCCGGGGAGTAGGGAGGGGAGAGTGTACCCGGGGTGTGAGAGGAGAGAGTGTACCCGGGGGTGTGAGAGGGGAGAGTGTACCCGGGGGTGTGAGAGGGGAGAGTGTACCCGGGGTTGTGAGAGGGGAGAGTGTACCCGGGGTGTGAGAGGGGAGAGTGTACCCAGGGTGTGAGAGGGGAGAGTGTACCGGGGGTGTGAGAGGGGAGAGTGTACCCGGGGTTGTGAGAGGGGAGAGTGTACCCGGGGTGTGAGAGGGGAGAGTGTACCCAGGGTGTGAGAGGGGAGAGTGTACCGGGGGTGTGAGAGGGGAGAGGGGACACGGGGTGAGAGGGGGGAGAGTGTACCCGGGGTGTGAGAGGGGAGAGTGTACCCGGGGGTGTGAGAGGGGAGAGTGTACCCTGGGGTGTGGGTGGGGAGAGTGTACCCGGGGGTGTGAGAGGGGAGAGTGTACCCGGGGGGTTGGGAGTGGAGAGTGTACCCTGGGGTGTGAGAGCGGAGAGTGTACCCGGGGATTTAGGAGGGGAGAGTGTACCCGGGGGTGTGAGGGGGAGAGTGTACCCGGGGGCTAGGGAGGGGAGAGTGTACCCGGGGTGTGAGAGGGGAGAGTGTACCCGGGGGTGTGAGAGGGGAGTGTGTACCCTGGGGGAGTGAGAGGAGAGAGTGTACCCGGGGGTGTGAGAGGGGAGAGTGTACCCTGGGGTGTGAGAGGGGAGAGTGGACCCGGGGTGTGAGACGGGAGAGTGTACCCTGGGGTGTGAGAGGGGAGAGTGTACCCGGGCGTGTGAGAGGGGAGAGTGTACCCGGGGGTGTGGGTGGGGAGAGTATACCTGGGGGTGTGAGAGGGGAGACTGTACCCGGGGGTTCAGGAGGGGAGAGTGTACCCGGGGGGTTGGGAGGGGAGAGTGTACCCGGGGTTGTGAGAGGGGAGAGTGTACCCTTGGTGTGAGAGGGAAGAGTGTACCCGGGGGTGTGAGAGGGAAGAGTGTACCCGGCGGTGTGAGAGGGGAGAGTGTACCCGGGGTTGTGAGAGGGGAGAGTGTACCCGGGGGTGTGAGAGGGGAGAGTGTACCCAGGGTGTGAGAGGGGAGAGTGTACCCAGGGTGTGAGAGGGGAGAGTGTACCCGGGGGTGTGAGAGGGGAGAGCGTACCTGGGGGGGTGGGGAGAGTGTACCTGGGGGGGTGGGGAGAGTGTACCCGGGGGGGGGTGAGGGGAGAGTGTACACGGGGTGTGAGAGGGGAGAGTGTACCCGGGGGTGTGAGAGGGGAGAGTGTACACGGGGTGTGAGAGGGGAGAGTGTACCCGGGGTGTGAGAGGGGAGAGTGTACCCGGGGGTGTGAGAGGGGAGAGTGTACCCTGGGGTGTGGGTGGGGAGAGTGTACCCGGGGGTGTGAGAGGGGCGAGTGTACCCGGGGGGTTGGGAAGGGAGAGTGTACCCTGGGGTGTGAGATGGGAGAGTGTACCCGGGGGCTAGGGAGGGGAGAGTGTACCCGGGGGGTTGGGAGGGTAGAGTGTCGGGGGTATGAGGGGGAGAGTGTACCCGGGGGAGTGAGAGGAGAGAGTGTACCCGGGGGTGTGAGAGGGGAGAGTGTACCCGGGGGTGTGAGAGGGGAGAGTGTACCCGGGGGTGTGAGAGGGGAGAGTGTACCCGGGGGTGTGAGAGGGGAGAGTGTACCCGGGGGTGTGGGTGAGGAGAGTGTACCCGGGGGTGTGAGAGGGGAGAGTGTACCCGGGAGAGTGAGAGGGGCGAGTGTACATGGGAGAGTGAGAGGGTAGTGTGTACCCGGGTCTGTGAGAGGGCAGAGTGTACCCGGGGGTGTGAGAGTGTACCCGGGGTGTGGGGGAGGGGAGAGTGTACCCGGATGTGAGGGGGAGAGTGTACCCTGGGGTGTGGGTGGGGAGAGTGTGCCCGGGGGTGTGAGAGGGGAGAGCGTACCCGGGGGGTTGGGAGGGGAGAGTGTACCCTGGGGTGTTAGAGGGGAGAGTTTTCCCGGGGGTTTCGGAGGGGAGAGTGTACCCGGGGGGTTGGGAGAGGAGAGTGTACCCGGGGGTGTGAGGGGGGAGAGCGTACCCGGGGTGTGAGAGGGGAGAGTGTACCCGGGGGTGTGAGAGGGGAGAGTGTACCCTGGGGCTAGGGAGGGGAGAGTGTACCCGGGGTGTGAGAGGGGAGAGTGTACCCGGGGGTGTGAGAGGGGAGAGTGTACACGGGGGCGTGAGAGGAGAGAGTGTACCCGGGGGGGTGAGAGGGGAGAGTGTACCCTGGGGTGTGGGTGGGGAGAGTGTACCCAGGGGTGTGAGAGGGGAAAGTGTACCCGGGGGGTTGGGAGGGGAGAGTGTTCCCTGGGGTGTGAGAGGGGAGAGTGTACCCGGGGGGTTGGGAGAGGAGAGTGTACCCAGGGTGTGAGAGGGGAAAGTGTACCCGGGGTTGTGAGAGGGGAGAGTGTACCCGGGGGGGTGAGAGGGGAGAGTGTACCCGGGGTTGTGAGAGGGGAGAGTGTACCCGGGTCTGTGAGAGGGGAGAGTGTACCCGGGGGTGTGGGTGGGGAGAGTGTACCCGGGGGTGTGAGGGGGGAGAGTGTACCGGGGGTGTGAGAGGGGAGAGTGTACATGGGAGAGTGAGAGGGTAGAGTGTACCCGGGTCTGTGAGATGGGAGAGTGTACCCGGGGGTGTGGGTGGGGAGTGTGTACCCGGATGTGATGGGTAGAGTGTACCGGGGGTGTGAGAGGGGAGAGTGTACCCTGGGGTGTGAGACGGGAGAGAGTACCCGGAGCGTGAGAGGGGAGAGTGTACCCGGGGGGTTGGGAGGGTAGAGTGTACCCTGGGGTGTGAGAGGGGAGAGTGTGCCCGGGGGTTTAGGAGGGGAGAGTGTACCCGGGGGGCTGGGAGAGGAGAGTGTACCCGGGGTGTGAGAGGGGAGAGTGTACCCGGGGTTGTGGGTGGGGAGAGTGTACCCGGGGGTGTGAGAGGGGAGAGTGTACCCGGGAGTGTGAGAGGGGAGAGTGTACCCGGGGGTGTGAGAGGGGAGAGTGCACCCGGGGGTTTAGGATGGGGAGAGTGTACCCGGGGGGTTGGGAGGGGAGAGTGTACCCGGGGGTGTGAGAGGGGAGAGTGTACCCGGGGGTGTGAGAGGGGAGAGTGTACCCGGGGGAGTGAGAGGGGAGAGTGTACCCGGGGGTGTGAGAGGGGAGAGTGTCCCCGGGGGTGTGAGGGGGAGAGTGTACCCGGGAGTGTGAGAGCGGAGAGTGTACCCGGGTCTGTGAGGGGGAGAGTGTACCCGGGGGGGTGAGAGGGGAGAATGTACCCGGGTCTGTGAGAGGGGAGAGTGTACCCAGGGTGTGAGAGGGGCGAGTGTACCCCGGGGTGTGAGAGGGGCGAGTGTACCCGGGGGGTTGGGAGGGGAGAGTATACCCTGGGGTGTGAGGGGGGAGAGTGTACCCGGGGGCTAGGGAGGGGAGAGCGTACCCGGGGTGTGAGAGGGGAGAGTGTACCCGGGGGTGTGAGAGGGGAGAGTGTACCCGGGGGAGTGAGAGGAGAGAGTGTACCCGGGGGCGTGAGAGGGGAGAGTGTACCCGGGGGTGTGAGAGGGGAGAGTGTACTGTGGGGTGTGAGAGGGGAGAGTGTACCCGGGGGTTTAGGAGGGGAGAGTGTACCCGGGTGGTTGGGAGAGGAGAGTGTACCCGGGGGTGTGAGGGGGGAGAGTGTACCCGGGGGCTAGGGAGGGGGGAGTGTACCCGGGGTGTGAGAGGGGAGAGTGTACTGTGGGGTGTGAGAGGGGAGAGTGTACCCGGGGGTTTAGGAGGGGAGAGTGTACCCGGGTGGTTGGGAGAGGAGAGTGTACCCGGGGGTGTGAGAGGTGAGAGTGTACCCGGGGGAGAGAGAGGAGAGAGTGTACCCGGGGGAATGAGAGGTGAGAGTGTACCCGGGGTGTGAGAGGGGAGAGTGTATCCGGGTCTGTGAGAGGGGAGAGTGTTCCCGGGGATGTGGGTGGGGAGAGTGTACCCGGGGGTGTGAGATGGGAGAGTGTACCCGGTGGCGTGGGTGGGGAGTGTGTACCCAGGGTGTGAGAGGGGAGAGTGTACCCGGATGTGAGGGGGAGAATGTACCGGGGGTGTGAGAGGGGAGAGTGTACCCGGGGGTGTGAGAGGGGAGAGTGTACCCAGGGTGTGAGAGGGGAGAGTGTACCCGTGTGTGAGAGGGGAGAGTGTACCCGGGGGTGTGAGAGGTGGAATTGTACCCGGGGGTGTGAGAGGGGAGAGTGTACCCGGGGGTTGGGAGGGGAGAGTGTACCCGGGGGTTGGGAGGGGAGAGTGTACCCGGGAGGGTGAGAGCGGAGAGTGTACCCGGGGGTGTGGGTGGGGAGAGTGTACCCGGGGGTGTGGGTGGGGAGAGTGTACCCGGGGGTGTGAGAGGGGAGAGTGTACCCGGGGGTGTGGGTGGGGAGAGTTCTCTCCGAGTGCGTCGTATCGCCGGGGTTCTCTCCGAGTGCGTTGTATCGCGGGGTTCTCTCCGAGTGCGTCGTACGTCGTATCGCCGGCCTCAGAATGATGTCTGAGGCCCGCCCCCCCAATACCCCCCCAGCAACCGGCCGATTTCCCGACGGCGTGGGTCTCTCATGGTCTCATCCGTGGTGAACTCGACGTGGCGGCTGTGGACTCAGTCCAGCGGCACCACTGTCAGGGGGGGGGGCTGATCCGCGGGCAAGGGGGACTTTGTCAGGAGCTCGGGTCACTGTGGGGGGGGGGTCCGGGGTGCGCGAGCCGGCCAAAGAGGGTGACACTATGTCACGGGTCGGGTCCCAAGCAGCCTCCGCCATGCAGGCCGCCGCATGTGCAGCCTCGGAACCGGCCAGTCCTGTGGGCCGTATGGGCAGCTGGAGCCTGGTCCTCTACGCTGCCGTCCTGCTAGCCCCAGCCACACGGGGAATTGGTGGCCATTCTGCCCCTCTTTCTTCTTGTGAAACGCTCCCGTTCTCACGCCGGCGTGGGGAGATAACCCCAGAATCGGAGAATCCCGCCCAAGGACTCTGTCCCATAGCTGTCTCTGGAAAGTGTCACAATATGCGGATATTGTAGAGTATATAAAGGGTTAATGTAGTGTTAAGACTCTTGTCGCTAGATGGTGCTATAGAGCAACCATATAAATATCACATGCCTCCTTGACTTCTTGGAGAGAGTGAACGAGAGAAGGAGATGTATTAACTCAATAGGTGTGTCAGTTTAACTGACAGCTTAGTTTAGTATTGTAGTGTGTCATGTAATCTTTATTTCGCTAATTCCTTCATAAAATGTTTGAATCTAATTCAGTGCAGTGTAATAAATTACATTGTTTATTAAATACAGCTTGCTGTTCTTTGTCAACACTACAACCTTCACCATCCTGAAAGAACAAAAGCAAAGAACAGAACAGAAAGGAGGCGCACAGACTGTCCACACTCGGAGAGAAGCAATTCCTCCTCGTGTCAGTCTGAAACGGGCTGCTTTATTCTGAGACTCTGCCCTCTGCTCCCAGACTCTCTGCCGACACTGTGGATTCACTCTTTGTTATGTTCTGTCAGTTTATAATAAGTTATGCTTTTTATTAGGCTCTAATGGTCTCCTGAGGTATGGTGGTGTGGTGGGCAACAGTTTCTCCATCGATGCAGTGACGGGTGCTATAAGGACCAGGCGAGTGATGGATCGGGAAGAACAACGTTTTTATCAGGTCACAGGTTAGTGCTTAGAGAGAGATTGATGCAGATCCTCTCTCTCTGTCTGTCTGTCTGGTGTCTTCACAATCTCTCTCACTCACTGGTAGAGGGATTGAGTTTTGGAGCCATGAGGTCATGTTGCAGCTGTACAGAACTCTGGTGCGGCCGCATTTGGAGTATTGCGTGCAATTCTGGTCACCGCATTATAGGAAGGATGTGGAAGCATTGGAAAGGGTGCAGAGGAGATTTACCAGAATGTTGCCTGGTATGGAGGGAAGATGTTATGAGGAAAGGCTGAGGGACTTGAGGCTATTTTCGTTGGAGAGAAGAAGGTTAAGAGGTGACTTAATAGAGGCAGACAAGATGATCAGAGGATTGGATAGGGTGGACAGTGAGAGCCTTTTTCCTCGGATGGTGATATCTAGCACGAGGGGACATAGCTTTAAATTGAGGGGAGATAGATATAGGACAGATGTCAGAGGTAGGTTCTTTACTCAGAGAGTAGTAAGGGTGTGGAATGCCCTGCCTGCAACAATAGTGGACTCGCCAACACTAAGGGCATTCAAATGGTCATTGGATAGACATATGGACAATAAGGGAATAGTGTAGATGGGCTTTAGAGTGGTTTCACAGGTCGGCGCAACATCGAGGGCCGAAGGGTCTGTACTGCGCTGTAATGTTCTATGTTCTGTCTCTTACTCAACCAATCTCTTACCCTCTGTCTCTCTCTCTCTCTCTCTCTCTGTCTCTCTCTCTCTCTCTCTGTCTCTGTCTCTGTCTCTCTTGTGGTGTTGGGTGTTCTAACACACAGAAGAGCCAACACAGTTGCATATGGTACAACACTTGTTTATTTAAACTCACTATTTACAACTTGGTCTTTGCACTCTGCACGTGGGGGGCTCCCTGCTTGTGGTGTTTCAACAGCTCTTTCATGCTTCCTTCTCCCCAGACCTACTGACCTCCAGGTGTCGTGCTCGTGCTTTTTATGTGGTTGGTGTTCTTGTCTGTGATTGGTTGTGGTGTTGTGTACTCTGATTTGCCTGTTAGTGTGTCCATCATGATGTGTGTGTTTGAATATCATGACATCCCCCCTTTTTACAAAGATATGTGCCTACGTGGTAATAAATATGATCGTGACGTGAGTGCATCTAAGAGTGTGTGTGTGTCGTGTGCAGCATGTGTCTATGACGGAACTATGTACATGGGGCGATGTCGAGTGCGTCACATGAATCCAGTTGTACCATAACATAACAGAAATTCGAACGAGAGAAGAAGAAAAAAAATTTTGAACAGTTGTCCAGTCAGACGACATCTGGAACGATAAACAACAACAGGTTATCATGTAAAATTGTCCAACTTATTAAACATATGAACTGTATTATAAGTCCATTCTAATGGGTTTGCGACGAATTCGGATTGACCGCCTTAAGGGTGGATCAAGAACCACCGGCTGCTGTGCAGGCATGGCCATGGGTGGCGATGGAAAGGGCGTGATGTGCGGCAGCTCCACAAAGTCATCCTCGGAAGCCTGTTGAGGATCTGGCGTGTTGTGTGGCTGTGAACGTGGAAGTCGGCGAAGGGCGCGCCGATTGCGGCGACGCACGGAACCATCCGGCATGCGAACCAGGAACGAGCGGGGAGCCACTTGTCGGAGGACTTCGGCCGGTGCTGACCAGCCACCATACGGTTGATGGACGCGTACTTTGTCTCCGGAGGACAGGGGGGGCAGGTCCGTCGCTCGTGTGTCGTACCGACCTTTCTGGCGATCACGCTGCAGTTGCATGTCCCGAAGAACCGCCTCATGGTCTGTTGTCGGTGCCAGGACGGAAGGTACCGTCGTCCTGAGGGAGCGACCCATTAGTAGCTGCGCTGGCGAGAGGCCCGTGGATAACGGGGCCGATCGATAGGCCAGCAAGGCAAGGTTAAAGTCCGATCCGGCATCAGCCGCCTTGCACAGGAGCCGCTTTGCGATGTGGACACCCTTTTCAGCCTTCCCGTTCGATTGTGGATGCAGAGGGCTGGATGTCACATGAGTGAAACCATATGCTGCGGCAAAGGACGACCATTCACGGCTGGCAAAACAAGGTCCATTGTCTGACATGACAGTCCTTGGAATGCCATGGCGAGCAAACGTTTCCTTGCAGGCCCCAATGACTGCGGACGACGTCAGATCATGGAGAGGCATGACTTCCGGGTAGTTTGAGAAGTAGTCTATAATAACAATGTAATCTCTGCCGAGCGCGTGAAATAGGTCAACACCCACCTTCGCCCAGGGGGACGTCACCATCTCGTGTGGTAGAAGTGTTTCCGGAGGTTGCGCCGGCTGAAACCTCTGACAGGTTGTGCAGTTGAGCACCATGTTGGCTATGTCTTCATTAATACCCGGCCAATATACCGCCGCCCGGGCCCTTCGTCTGCATTTTTCGACACCCAGGTGGCCTTCGTGTAGTTGACGAAGAATCATCTGGCGCACACTGTGTGGAATGACGATCCTATGCGATTTCATAAGGACCCCGTCTATATTGGTGAGATCATCTCGCACATTGTAAAACTGGGGGCACTGCCCTTTTAGCCACCCTTCCGTCATGTGGCGCATCACTCGCTGCAGCAGAGGGTCAGTCGCCGTCTCTGCGCGTATGTGGGCCAGACAAGGATCATCAGCTGGCATATTTGCTGCTGTCAGAGTCACGTGTGCCTCAATTTGACGCACGAACCCCTCCGCATCTGGTGGTGTGCTCACTGCTCGGGAAAGAGTGTCCGCCACTATGAGTTCCTTCCCCGGAGTGTAGATCAGTTCAAAATCGTACCTCCTGAGTTTGAGTAAGATGCGCTGGAGGCGAGGAGTCATGTCGTTCAGGTCTTTGTTAATGATGTTGACCAGGGGGCGGTGGTCAGTTTCGACCGTGAATCGTGGCAGGCCATACACATAGTCGTGGAACTTGTCCAGTCCAGTTAACAAGCCCAGGCATTCTTTTTCGATTTGCGCGTAGCGCTGTTCGGTAGGGGTCATGGCTCGTGAGGCATACGCAACCGGGGCCCATGATGACGTGCTGTCTTTTTGCAGGAGTACCGCTCCAATACCAGATTGGCTGGCGTCTGTTGAGATCTTTGTAGGGCGAGTCACGTCAAAGAAGGCCAGCACTGGTGCCGTGACCAGTTTGTGCTTGAGCTCCTCCCATTCCTGCTGATGCGACTGGTGCCAGTTGAATTCCGTCGATTTTTTTACGAGATGGCGCATGTTTGTTGTATGAGAAGCCAGGTTGGGAATGAACTTCCCAAGGAAGTTGACCATGCCCAGGAATCTTAAGACAGCCTTCTTGTCAGCCGGTCGTGGCATGGCTGTGATGGCGCTAACCTTGTCTGCATCGGGACGGACCCCGGACCTTGAGATGTGGTCCCCGAGGAATTTCAGCTCCGTCTGGCCGAAAGCACACTTCGCACGGTTGAGACGCAGGCCATTTTGCCGTATGCGGGTGAAGACACGTCGAAGACGATGCATGTGTTCCTGCGGAGTGGTGGACCAAATGATGATATCGTCCACATATACACGTACCCCTTCGATGCCTTCCATCATCTGCTCCATAATGCGGTGGAATACTTCAGATGCCGAAATGATGCCGAATGGCATCCGGTTGTAGCAGAATCTGCCAAAAGGGGTGTTGAATGTGCATAGTCTTCGGCTGGCCGGGTCCAGTTGGATCTGCCAGAATCCTTTGGACGCATCCAATTTAGTGAATATGTTGGCTCGCGCCATCTCGCTGGTGAGGTCTTCTCGTTTTGGGATGGGATAGTGTTCCCGCATGATGTTGTTGTTCAGATCTTTTGGATCTATACATATACGGAGCTCGCCAGAGGGCTTCTTTACACAGACCATGGAGCTGACCCATGGCGTGGGCTCCGTGACCTTGGATAGGACCCCTTGGTCCTGAAGAATCTGCAGTTGTGCCTTGAGGCGGTCTTTGAGAGGCGCAGGAACCCTGCGAGGTGCGTGAACGACAGGGATGGCGTCCGGTCTGAGTCGAATCTTGTACGTGTGTGGCAATGTCCCCATGCCTTCAAAAACCTCCTGGTTGTGAGCGAGGAGGGAATGGAGATTCGCGTGGAACTCAGCATCCGGGAAGTCGGATATCTCATCTGGAGAGAGAGACATGATGCGCTGTACCAGGTGAAGGACCTTACACGCTTGTGCGCCCAGTAACGAGTCCTTTGATGAGCCCACAACTTCGAAGGGGAGTGTGGCCGTGTACCCCTTGTGAGTCACCTGTAGCTGGCAAGATCCTGCGGACGGGATAACGTTCCCGTTATAGTCAACCATCTTAAGCCGGGATGGTGTGATGAGTGGTTTGACCTTCATGGCCTGGACTGCAGAGTAAGCAATCAGGTTGGCGGATGCGCCGGTGTCCAGACGGAAGGCGACGCGCGATCGGTTGACCGTCAGGGTGGCACACCACTCATCGTCTGGATTGATGGCATTGACCTTGTTGACATCAATGACGGCAACTCTGAAGTCATCCTGGTCATCTGCATCACTTAACTGGAAGTCTTGATGCGTGGGCTGGACGGTCCTGACTCGTGTGCGAGGTTGTCGAGGATGCGCCGGATCCATGGGTTGAGCCGCACGACAGCGGGCTGCGTAGTGGCCTATCATGGCACATCTGTTGCACTGTTGGTATTTTGCAGGACATTGCCCTTTTAAGTGTAGACCTCCACACTTGCTGCACGTCATGACGTCACGGCGTTCGTTGCGCCACTGCGCATGCGCAGTGCGATCTTGCGGTGGGCGCGCCTGCGCAGTGCGTCCCTCGTTGTGGCCGTTATTCTTGGCGCGCACCTGCGCGGGAGACCGCGAAAAGCGCGGGAAGCGGCCGCTGTCGTCCGGGCCGTGGGGCGGGAAGAAATCGACGGCCTGGATGCGTTCAACGTCGTGGGCGGCCTGGCTTGCCGATTCGACGGCTGGGGACCCCCTCCGTGCCAACTCGGACGCCTGAAATCGGGCAAAACGGCAGGTCGCATTTTCATGGAGGACACAGGCTTCCACAGCAGACGCTAAGGTGAGGCTCTTTATTTTAAGAAGCTGCTGGCGTAGGCCACTGGAGGCAACGCCAAAAACAATCTGGTCCCTGATCATGGACTCTGTGGTGGTGCCGTAACCGCAGGACTGCGCTAGAATCCGGAGGTGCGTCAAAAAGGGTTGAAAAAGCTCCTCCTTACCTTGCAGGCGTTGCTGAAAGATGTATCTTTCGAAAGTTTTGTTTACTTCAGTTTGAAAGTGCTGGTCCATTTTGAGGATGACCGTGTCATATTTGGCCTGGTTTTCGCCTTCCTCGAACACCAGTGAATTAAAGACATCATTTGGGTGGGGGCCTGCGTAGAAGAGGAGCATTGCAATCTTCGAATCATCCGAGACATTCTGTTTTTCGGTGGCACGGATGTACAGGTCAAATCGCTGCCTGTAGAGCTTCCAGTTGGTGCCTAGGTTCCCCGTGACTTGCATCGGCTGCGGTTTGCCGGTGTGGTCCATGTCCAGAATGGCAGGTTGGTAGGCAGGTATCGATCCACTCCTGTACCATGTGGTGTTGGGTGTTCTAACACACAGAAGAGCCAACACAGTTGCATATGGTACAACACTTGTTTATTTAAACTCACTATTTACAACTTGGTCTTTGCACTCTGCACGTGGGGGGCTCCCTGCTTGTGGTGTTTCAACAGCTCTTTCATGCTTCCTTCTCCCCAGACCTACTGACCTCCAGGTGTCGTGCTCGTGCTTTTTATGTGGTTGGTGTTCTTGTCTGTGATTGGTTGTGGTGTTGTGTACTCTGATTTGCCTGTTAGTGTGTCCATCATGATGTGTGTGTTTGAATATCATGACATCTCTCTGTCTCTGTCTCCCTCTGTCTCTCTCTCTCTGTCTCTGTCTCTCTCTGTCTCTCTCTCTCTCTGTCTCTGTCTCTCTCTTTCTCTGTCTCTCTCTGTCTCTGTCTCTCTCTGTCTCTGTCTCCCTCTGTCTCTCTCTCTCTCTGTCTCTGTCTCTCTCTCTCTCTGTCTCTGTCTCTCTCTGTCTCTCTCTCTCTCTGTCTCTCTCTTTCTCTGTCTCTCTCTGTCTCTCGCTCTCTCTCTGTCTCTGTCTCTCTCTGTCTCTCTCTTTCTCTCTCTTTCTCTCTCTCTCTCCCTGTCTCTGTCTCTCTCTGTCTCTGTCTCCCTCTGTCTCTCTCTCTCTCTGTCTCTGTCTCTCTCTGTCTCTCTCTCTCTGTCTCTGTCTCTCTCTCTCTCTGTCTCTGTCTCTCTCTGCCTCTCTCTGTCTCTGTCTCTCTCTGTCTCTCTCTTTCTCTCTCTCTCTCTCTCTCTCCCTGTCTCTGTCTCTCTGTCTTTCTCTCTCTCACTGTCTCTCTCTCTCTGTCTCTTTCTGTCTCTCTCACGCCCTCTCCCTCTCTCTCTCTTTCTCTCTCTCTCTCTCTCTTACTGTCTGCCTCACTCTTCTTTACGTACTCTTTGTCTCTCTGCTTCTGTACCTTTGCTCATTCTATCTCCCAATCTTTCTTCCTGGTCTATTTACTGTTTATCTCTATCCCTGTAAATCAGAAGATGGGAATTTAGAGCCGGAGGCGTCCATTCGGCCCATTGACCCAACGCCATCATTCAGCAAGGTCGTGCCTGACCCACCTGAACCCCATTATCGTGCTCGCTCCCCAAATCCCTTCATTCTAAAATTCTATACCTCAGCGTGAGATATATTCAGCGATGGGCCCACAACCCTCTGGGTGAAGCCACCTGTCCACATCTCACTCCTATTTTATTTTTTTACTGGGCCGCCAGGTTCTAGACCCCTGGGGCAGGATTCTCTGAGCCTCCGCTCCGAAATCAGGGGCACAGAATGGGTGTCAAACCCGAGATGGGGTCCGATGCTGCCCCCACGTTTCTCTGGTCCCCGGAGAATCGCTGAAATCGGGTGTGCGCAGTCGAGAGGGCGCCGGTCAGGGGCCATTGAATCGCCCCGCAGCGATTCACTGAGTGCAACTGGCCGAGTTCCTGCCGGCGTGGCTCTCTCGCGGTTCCACCCGGCGGGCTCTCGGCGTGGCAGCTGCCACGGTGGGGGGGTGGGTGGGTCATTCACCGGGGGGCCTCCCGGACGGCCAGGCTACCGATCGGGGCCACCGATCTGTGGGCACTCGTGATCTGGGGTGGGGCCTATGTTTTCGGTGCCAGTCCACCGCGTGGGCCGGCCATGTCGCGCGGGGCGGCTGACAGGTCACTGCCGTCCGCATGCTCGGACCCCCAACCGGACGTGCAGGGCACTCAGATTCCACACAAGTATTTCCAAACTCTACTCTGAGTGTGAGTGTGAAAAGCCAATGATAGTCACTCTGTTGAGAAGGTTGTGGTGGTGTAGCACAGTGGGCTGAACAGCTGGCTTGTAATGCAGAACAAGGCAGCAGCGCGGGTTCAATTCCCGTAACAGCCTCCCCGAACAGGTGCCGGAATGTGGTGACTAGGGGCTTTTCACAGTAACTTCATTGAAGCCTACTTGTGACAATAAGCGATTATTATTATCACCTCCACATCACAGGAACCAATCTAGTGACCTTCACTGCACTGCCTCCAACTCTTGCTCTCCCCTTTCCGTCTGTTTCATTATCTGTCTCTCTTTTTATCTCTCACCTTCTCAACAGTGTGACTGTCATTGGTTTTTCACATTCACACTCTCTCCCTCTCCCTCTGTCTTTCTCCTCTATTATAGTCTTTCTCACCTCTTTTATCTTGGAGCCTCTGTGTGATTGTTTACTAACAGTTTATCTCTTGTAGTTTATGCTAAAGATGGTGGGAGCCCTCCCAATATTGCCACGGTGACTGTTTCCATCAGGATCAAGGATGAAAATGACAACAGACCAATGTTTGAGAAGGACGTGTATGAGCTGCAAGTGCCAGAAAACCAGGAACGTGTGTCAATTTTCACAGCGAAGGCCACAGATAAAGACGCTGGTGAAAATGGGCGTGTGGAATATGAGATCATTGGTAAGATTAAGAAGGTTTCATAGAATTTACAGTGCGGAAGGAGGCCATTCGGCCCATCGCGTCTGCACCGGCTCTTGGAAAGAGCGCCCTACCCAAGCCCACACATCCACCCTATCCCCATAACCCAGTAACCCCACCCAACACTCAGGGCAATTTTGGACACTAAGGGCAATTTATCATGGCCAATCCACCTAACCTGCACATCTTTGGACTGTGGGAGGAAACCGGAGCACCCGGAGGAAACCCACGCAGACACGGGGAGGATGTGCAGACTCCGCACAGACAGTGACCCAAGCCGGAATCGAACCTGGGACCCTGGAGCTGTGAAGCAATTGTGCTATCCACAATGCTACCGTGCTGCCCTGGGTGTTTGAGTTGGTGAGCAACTTTGTGTGTGTTGAGTGTGTCAGTGGTATTGTCAATGGACTAGCCCAATGGCCCAGGATAATGATCTGGATTAACCACCGCAGGTGGTGAATTTTAAATTCAATTAGAAGAATGGAATTAAAAGCCTAATGATGACCATGAAACCATTGTCGATTGTTGACTCAGGGACGGGCAGTAAGTCCTGCCCTAGACAGTGACACACACATACCATGAATGAATTTTTAAAAATGGAAGTATTTCTAAGAATGTGAAAGCATCTCTTTTGTGAAGTGAGTCAAAGAACAAAGAACAAAGAAATGTACAGCACAGGAACAGGCCCTTCGGCCCTCCAAGCCCGTGCCGACCATGCTGCCCGACTAAACTACAATCTTCTACACTTCCTGGGTCCGTATCCCTCTATTCCCATCCTATTCATATATTTGTCAAGATGCCCCTTAAATGTCCCTATCGTCCCTGCTTCCACTACCTCCTCCGGTAGTGAGTTCCAGGCACCCACTACCCTCTGCGTAAAAAACTTGCCTCGTACATCTACTCTAAACCTTGCCCCTCTCACCTTAAACCTATGCCCCCTAGTAATTGACCCCTCTCCCCTGGGGAAAAGCCTCTGACTATCCACTCTGTCTATGCCCCTCATAATTTTGTATACCTCTATCAGGTCGCCCCTCAACCTCCTTCGTTCCAGTGAAAACAAACCGAGTTTATTCAATCGCTCCTCATAGCTTATGCCCTCCATACCAGATGCCTCTCCAGTAGGCAGGCAAGGAAGGCTGAGGTCAAGGGTGGCACAGTGGTTATCGCTGCTGCCTCACAGCGCCAGGAACCCAGGTTCGATTCCCGCTTGGGTCACTGTCTGTGTGGAGTCTGCACGTTCTCCCCGTGTCTGCGTGGGTTTCCTCCGGGTGCTCCGGTTTCCTCCCACAGTCCAAATATGTGCAGGTTAGGTGGATTGACCAATGATAAATTACCCTTAGTGTCCACAGATGTGTTGGTTATAGAGTGACGGAGATATGGCGGAATAGATGGGGGAGGGGAGGTGCAGGCTTGATGGGCTGAATGGCCTCATTCTACACTATAGCGATTCTATAATTCTAAGGAAGTTTTTTCCTCTTGTTGGTTCCTCACCCAGCTAATCCCCTCGAAGTTGGCCAGCTCGGTCTGTGGTGGTATCACCGAGCCACTCTTGGTGATGGACATTGACGTCCCCACCCAGAGTATATTCTGCATCCTTGCCACCCTCAGTGCTTCCTCCAAGTGGTGTTCAACATGGAGGAGAACGGAGTCATCAGCTGATGGTGGCCGGTACGTGGTAATTGGCAGGAGGTTTCTTGCCCGTGTTTGACCTGAAGCCAGGAGACTTCATGGGGTCCAGAGTCGATGTTGAGGACTCCCAGGGTAACTCCCTCCCGACTGTATCCCACTGTGCCCCCCGCCAGCTCTGCTGGGTCTGCCCTGCCAGTGAGACAGGACATACCCAGGAATGGTGAGAGTGGTGTCAGGGACAGTGTCTGTGAGGTATGATTCTGTGAGTGTGACTGTGTCAGGCGTTGCTTGACCAGTCTGGGAGACAGTTCTCCCAACTTTGGCACACGGAGGGTCGGCAGGGCTGGGTTTGCCGTTGTTGTTTCCGGTGCCTGGGTTGTTGCCGGGCGGTCCGTCCGGTTTCATTCCTTTTTGTGTTTTTGTAGCGGTTGAATATAACGGAGTGTCTCGCTCGGCCCTGTCAGAGTGAACCCCATTGCTGTGGGTCTGGAGTCACATGTGGAAAGAACAATGACATGTACAGCACAGGAACAGGCCCTTCGGCCCTCCAAGCCTGTGCCGACCATACTGCCCGACTAAACTACAATCTTCTACACTTCCTGGGTCCGTATCCCTCTATTCCCATCCTATTCATGTATTTGTCAAGATGCCCCTTAAATGTCCCTATCGTCCCTGCTTCCACCACCTCCTCCGGTAGCGAGTTCCAGGCACCCACTACCCTCTGTGTAAAAACTTGCCTCGTACATCTACTCTAAACCTTGCCCCTCTCACCTTAAACCTATGCCCCCTTGTAATTGACCCCTCTACCCTGGGGAAAAGCCTCTGACTATTCACTCTGTCTATGCCCCTCATAATTTTGTAGACCTCGATCAGGTCGCCCCTCAACCTCCTTCGTTCCAGTGAGAACAAACCGAGTTTATTCAACTGCTCCTCATAGCTAATGCCCTCCATACCAGGCAACATTCTGGTAAATCTCTTCTGCACCCTCTCTAAAGCCTCCACATCCTTCTGGTAGTGTGGCGACCAGAATTGAACACTATACTCCAAGTGTGGCCTAACTAAAGTTCTATACAGCTGCAACATGACTTGCCAATTCTTATACTCAATGCCCCGGCCAATGAAGGCAAGCATGCCGTATACCTTCTTGACTACCTTCTCCACCTGTGTTGCCCCTTTCAGTGACCTGTGGACGTGTACATCTAACAAATTGCTCTCCATCCAAACCCCTGGCACTAAGGGAGTCCCAGTCAATATGGGGGAAACTAAAATCACCCACCACAACAATCCTGCTACTTTCCTTGACCCTGCCTATCCCTCTGCCTATCAATACTCTTAAGGATTCTACCATTCACTGTATATTCCCTACCTGCATCAGACCTTCCAAAATGCATTACCTCACATTTGTCCGGATTAAACTCCATCTGCCATCTCTCCGCCCAAGTCTCTAAACAACCTAAATCCTGCTGTATCCTCTGACAGTCCTCATCGCTATCCGCAATTCCACCAACCTTTGTGTCGTCTGCAAACTTACTAATCAGACCAGTTACATTTTCCTCCAAATCATTTATATATCCTACAAAGAGCAAAGGTCCCAGCACTGATCCCTGCGGAATCACTGGTCACAGCCCTCCAATTAGAAAAGTATCCCTCCATTGCTACTCTCTGCCTTCTGTGGCCTAGCCAGTTCTGTATCCACCTTGCCAGCTCACCCCTGATCCCGTGTGACTTCACCTTTTGTACTAGTCTGCCATGAGGGACCTTGTCAAAGGCCATACTGAAGTCCATATAGACAACATCCACTGCCCTACCCTCATCATTCACCTTCGCCACTTCCTAAAAAAACTCGATCAAGTTGTGAAACACGACCTCCCCTTCACAAAACCATGCTGCCTCTCGCAAATACGTCTACTTTCTTCCAAATGGGAGTAGATCCTGTCTCAAAGAATTCTCTCCAATAATTACAGGCAGCACGGTTGCATTGTGGATAGCACAATTGCTCCAGGGTCCCAGGTTCGATTCCGGCTTGGGTCACTGTCTGTGCGGAGTCTGCACTTCCTCCCCGTGTGTGCGTGGGTTTCCTCCGGGTGCTCCGGTTTCCTCCCACAGTCCAAAAATGTGCAGGTTGGGTGGATTGGCCATGCTAAATTGCCCTTAGTGTCCAAAATTGCCCTTAGTGTTGGGTGGGGTTACTGGGTTATGGGGATAAGGTGGAGGTGTTGACCTTGGATAGGGTGCTCTTTCCAAGAGCCGGTGCAGACTCGATGGGCTGAATGGCCTCCTTCTGCACTGTAAATTCTATGATAATCTATGAATTTTCCTACCACTGACATAAGGCTCACCGGCCTGTAGTTCCCTGGATTATCCTTGCTACCCTTCTTAAACAGAGGAACAACTGCTGGCCAGTGAGGTTTCATGGCCCCTTTTAATCCTCCTAACTCCTGTTTGAGTTTGCTCCTCCTTTCCCTGTATACTTCAAAAGCTTTGTCTGTTTTTAGTTACCTATGTGGTATTATCATACACAAAGGTAATGGAAGGGTTAATGAATTGTATACAGACAGCCACTAGAGGGAGCTAATCCTCGAAGTATATAAGGGATGACGCTGAGCCTTGTGGGGCAGAAGGTTGGAGTAGGTGGTCGGAGCAGGAGCCGGCTAGGAAGACTGAAGATAGTGAGAGAGCGAGAGAGCAATTTAATCTGTTAGTGAGTTAGATGTAGATGAGTATAGTGAGTATAGTTTATGTGTGATCAATCAACTGTTTGTTTCTTTGGGATAAGTGTTGAATCCAGTGAGTAGCATTTAGTAAAGTTAGTTTTGTTTGTCAACAAGACTCGTTGTTCTCTGATCAACATTACACATCGAAGCCACCCGGACAGAGCAAGGCAGGGAACAACACTGCCTGAGCCCGTAGATGCTTCCTGGTTCTTTTTGACTAGTCTCACAATCTTCCCTGTCATCCATGGTTCCCTAATCCTGCCATTTCTGTCCTTCATTTCTGTAGGGACAGGCCTGTCCTGCAATCTAATTAACTGGTCTCTAAAAGATTCCCACATGTCAAATATGGATTTACCGTCAAACCGCTTCCAATCCATATTCTTCCACGATCTCTCCTGTCTCCACGCACAACTCCCTCTTTTTTGTATTTGTTGTATTTTCAACCTGACATCTGCCATCCGTGGACTTCCGTTTTGTCTTTATAATCTTTATTTGATGAGGGTAGTGTGATGGATATTGTCTACGTGGATTTCAGTGAGGGATTTGACAGGAGATTTATAAGAATGTTGCCAGGGTTTGAGAATTGCAGCTATGGGGAGAGATTGGATAGGCTGGGGTTGTTTTCCTTCGAACAGGGCGGGCTGAGGGGTGGACAAAATTCTGAGGGGTCCGGACAGGGTAGATGGGAAAGACCCCCCCCCCCCCCCCCCCCCCCGCACGTAGAGAGGGCTGACCAAGGGGCACAGATTTACGGGTGATTGATGGAAGGGTTAACGGGGACGTGAGTAAAATGTTTTGACCCCGAGGGTGGAGGCTCTCTGGAATTCGCTGCCCAAGTTGGTGTTTGAGGCTGAACCACTCGACTCACTTTCCAGGTCCCTGGATCAGCACCTGAAGAGCTGGACCCTTTTTTCTCTCTTTTGGCCGGTGCAGACAGGAGGGGCTGAATGGCCTCCTTCTGCATTGTAACATTCCTATGGTTCCATTCAGCTCAGTGACAGTGCCACAACACAGAATTGTAACAGTACACAAAGAGGCCGTTTGCCCCATTATGTCTGCCCCAGTTCTCCAATTGAGCATCATGACTTAGCGCATCCCTCTGTCTTTTACCCGTACCCCAAAGCATTGTTTCTATTCAAATAATCATCGAATGCCCTCACAAAAGCCTCGATTGATAACAGTGGCAGCTACCCTCAATGAGTAACAGGCTCAAAGGCTGAATGGCCTCCTTCTGTTATTCTGTAACAGGGACGAGCAGCTCCTGCAGCTCTTCTGTAAAAGGCCTCAGAGGCTGAATAGCCTCCTCCTGTGTACCAGGTTCGAGGGGCTGAATGGCCTCCTCCTGTTCCTGTGTAACAGTCTATGGGGCAGTGATGTTCACCCACCCGTGCTACTGCACGGTCAATTCCACCCTCACAGGTCCCCGAGTCCCAACACAAGTGAATTAACCAATAATTTGTATAAAATTTGCAGAATCTTAGGCTTTTAACTGCGAGTAAGTTATAGCCACTGAGTTTGTAAGATGAACACAATAACTTTATTTATAACAGAAACAAAGTTGAAATATGCAATAATTCTAACGGCCAGCAAATCTCCTACTGCCCCCTTTTACGGTTCCACCCTCCACCCAAACACACACAGAGGGCAGGAGGGGGCGGGAGGGCAAAGAGTGAAAATCATAAGGGGTTAATATGAAATGAAAGATGAGTATCTTTGCTTCCAATGTTGAAGACATTGCAGCAGCTGTCCTCCCAGGATGCTTAGGGTTCGAATACATTGCTGTTGTGTTAGTGAGGATCTTCTGGGAGTGGCATTCAGTCAGTACTCCCAGACAATAGCATTTCCTCTGGGGAGTCACTTTAACTTTTATTAACCTAAGCCTTTATTCAAACTAACAACCTCAGGCCTGTTTAATTCTTACTTGCTTCCAACTCCCCCAGAATGACCAACAGCCTTACTGAGGTAAGAACAGAGTTCCCCACACAAGATTTTTTAAAGTTTTAAACATCTGAACCCTGCCTGCAGCTGGTGGCTTGACTTTGGTTTCCTTGTAGTTCAGGCCGGCTGTGCAGAGAGAGAGGTTTTTACCTCGGATCTTTAGAAATAATCCATTCGATAAGAGAGAAATCAGAGATGTGACCCTCCAGGTTTCTGACATCAAAACAAAACTAAAACCTGGCTTCACTAAGGAACATTCCAGAACCAGCAGAACCAATCACTTCCTGTCCCCAAGAAGAACCCGTCTTTTGGGGTCAGCCCATTGGCCACCCACCAGTCCGGGTCATCTCTGATGTCAGACCAAACAGCGCATCATGCTGGAGATTTCTGTTTTTAAATTAAAGACAAGCTGTTTGGTCTTAAAGGCATTAATCATCCGTGGACAAAAAATGGTAACAGCAAAAAGATTAATGGAAATTACAAGGAGGAAAGGGGAACAGAGAGATATTAAACAGGAGAATCATTACAGTGACAAGCCTCCTCCTGCTCCAGTGTAACAGGCTGGAGAGGGGCTGAATGGCCTCCTGCTGCTCCAGTGTAACAGGCTGGAGAGGGGCTGAATGGCTTCCTGCTGCTCCAGTGTAACAGGCTGGAGGGGGGCTGAATGGCCTCCTGCTGCTCCAGTGTAACAGGCTGGAGAGGGGCTGAATGGCCTCCTGCTGCTCCAGTGTAACAGGCTGGAGGGGGGCTGAATGGCCTCCTGCTGCTCCAGTGTAACAGGCTGGAGAGGGGCTGAATGGCCTCCTGCTGCTCCAGTGTAACAGGCTGCAGGCAGGTAGATGCCTCCCCCTGTTGCTGTGCAAGAGGCAGGTGGGGCCAATAGGTATGTTTCTGTCCAGTGACCCCCATGTTAGAGAATGAGAGGGAGGGAAACTCGGTCAAAGGGGGAGGGTCTGCTGAGCATCAGTAGAACTTCGCGTTGTGGGGGTGCTGTTGGGGGGAAATGAGGGTTCAGGAAATTAGAAGATTGAAATGATTCTCTAATGGTCGCAATCCACAATGTCAGGAAAAGTAACGATTGAAAAACAGAACTTTCGCCGCATTGATTGTTGCTCCATTAATTGTCTTGTTGCAGGGGGCGATTCGAGTGGACATTTTTGGATTGACAAGAAAACGGGGATATTATCCACAAACAGTGGACTGGACAGGGAATCCATTTCATTCTACACTCTGACCATTGTGGCTCGAGACCAAGGAATCCCACAACACAGCAGCTCTGTGTCTGTCTCTGTTACTGTGCTCGATGTGAATGATAATTCGCCCACATTTATGGATTCCTCCTACAGCATAGACATCCCAGAGAATAGTGCAGCCAGCACAGTGGTTCTGGAAGTATCTGCTACCGATGGCGATGAGGGATCTAACGGTGAGGTGTTGTACTATTTGAGCAGTGACGCACAGGGTATGTTTCACATTGATGAGATGGGGAAGATTAGCACAGTCAAGTCCCTGGATCGCGAGAAACAGACAAGTTACACATTCCTGGTGAGGGCAGTTGACTCTGCTCCCTCTGACCCCAGGAGTTCCACCACTCGAGTCGAAGTAAATGTGAAGGATGTCAATGATAACTCTCCACTTTTCATCACGGACCCGCTCATTGTAAACATCTCCAAACTGACACCTGTCAACCAGATCGTGGCCACCATGAAAGCCGAGGACAAAGACTTTGGTGCAAATGCCTCCATATTTTATCGATTCTCAGCAGTGATCTCAGGATTCAGCATCAATTCCTTCACAGGGGAGATTCGCCTGCTGGCCTCCCTGTCCTCGATGACTCAGAGCGAGCGGACATTGTTTGTGGTGGCGACCGATCAGGGGTCACCGTCTCGTTCATCCACGGGAGTTGTGATCATCTACCTGAGGGAGGAGCAATATCGTGGCCTTCGCTTCCGTCGCAGCACCAGTCAGATCCCACTGCCTGAGAACTCCGCACCAGGTATGGGCACGACTCACACACACACACACTCACTCGCTCACACTCACACACACTCACTCACACTCACACACACACTCACTCGCTCACACTCGCTCACACTCACTCACACTCACACACACACACTCGCTCGCTCACACTCACACACACTCACTCACACTCACACACACACTCACTCGCTCACACTCACACACACTCACTCACACTCTCGCTCACTCGCCCACTCGCTCACACTCACTCACACTCACACTCACTCGTTCACACTCACACACACCCACTCACACTCACACACACACTCACTTGCTCACACTCACTCACACTCACACACTCTCACTCGCTCACACTCACACTCACTCGCTCACACACACTCACCCACACACTCACTCACACTCACACACACACTCGCTCACACTCACACACACTCACTCACACTCACTCACTCACTCGCTCACACTCACTCACACTCACACTCACTCGCTCACACTCACACACACTCACACACACTCACACTCACTCGCTCACTCGCTCACACTCACTCACACTCACTCGCTCACACTCACACACACTCACTCACACACACTCACTCACTCGCTCACACTCACTCACTCGCTCACACACACACACTCGCTCACACTCACACTCACTCACTCGCTCACACTCGCTCACACTCACACACACACTCGCTCACACTCACACACACTCACTCACACTCGCTCACACTCACTCACACTCACTCGCACTCACTCACACTCACTCACACTCGCTCACACTCGCTCACACTCACTCTCACACACACACTCACTCACTCACCCACTCACACTTGCTCACACTCACTCACTCACTCACACTCACTCACACACTCACGCTCTCACACACACACTCACTCACTCACTCACACTCAAACACACACACACTCACACACTCACTCACACTCACTCACACTCACACTCACACACACCTCACACACTCACTCCCACACACACACACACTCACTCACACACATACTCTCACACTCAAACACACTCACTCACTCACTCGCTCACACTCACTCACTCACACTCACTCACTCACACTCACACACACACTCACTCGCTCACACTCACACACACTCACACTCACACACACACACTCACTCGCTCACACTCACTCACACTCACACACACATACTCACTCGCTCACACTCACACACACTCACTCACACTCACTCACTCGCTCACACTCACTCACACTCACTCGCTCACACTCACACCCACTCACTCACACTCACACACTCACTCACTCGCTCACACTCACTCACACTCACACACGCACACTCGCTCACACTCACACACACTCACACTCACACTCACTCACACTCACACACACTCACTCACTCACACTCACTCACACTCACTCGCTCGCTCACACTCGCTCACACTCACACACACACACTCACTCGCTCACACTCACACACACTCACTCACACACACACACTCACTCGCTCACACTCGCTCACACTCACTCACACTCACACACTCACTCGCTCACACTCGCTCA